>NC_135232.1:882793163-883093788 GCF_051348905.1 Ranitomeya variabilis | reverse complement strand
AATTGGCGTTTAAGCTCCTGAAAGGCAGAGACAGCCGCAGAGGACCAATTTGTCACATCAGCGCCTTTCTTCGTCAAATCGGTCAGGGGTTTAACCACACTGGAGAAGTTAGCAATGAAACGGCGATAAAAATTAGCAAAACCCAAAAATTTCTGAAGGCTCTTCACTAGTGTTGAGCGATACCGTCCGATACTTGAAAGTACCGGTATCGGATAGTATCGGCCGATACCCGAAAAGTATCGGATATCGCCGATACCGATACCCGATACCAATACAAGTCAATGGGACACCAAGTATCGGAAGGTATCCTGATGGTTCCCAGGGTCTGAAGGAGAGGAAACTCCCCTTCAGGCCCTGGGATCCATATTAATGTGTAAAATAAAGAATAAAAATAAAAAATATTGATATACTCACCCTCTGACGCGCCCTGGTTGTAACCGCCAGCTTCCGTTCCTAAGAATGAGCGCCTAAGGTCTTTCAAGCGCTTGAAAGACCTTAGATGACGTCACGGCTTGTGATTGGTCGCGTTGCGGTCACGTGACCGCTCCGCGACCAATCACAGGCTGCGACGTCATCTAAGGACTTTCAAGCGCTCATTCTTAGGAACGGAAGCTGGCGGTTACATCGGTAAGGTCCAGGCTGCGTCGGAGAGGTGAGTATATCAATATTTTTTATTTTTATTCTTTATTTTACACATTAATATCGATCCCGATACCGATTCCCGATACCACAAAAGTATCGGATCTCGGTATCGGAATTCCGATACAGCAAATATCGGCCAATACCCGATACTTGCGGTATCGGAATGCTCAACACTACTCTTCACGGATGTGGGCTGAATCCAATCATGAATGGCCTGAACCTTAACCGGATCCATCTCTATAGATGAGGGAGAAAAAATGAAGCCCAAAAAAGAAACCTTCTGCACTCCAAAGAGACACTTAGACCCCTTCACAAACAAAGCATTATCACGAAGGATCTGAAATACCATCCTGACCTGTTTCACATGAGACTCCCAATCATCGGAAACAATTAAAATGTCATCCAGATATACAATCATGAATTTATCAAGATAATTCCGGAAGATATCATGCATGAAGGACTGAAAAACAGATGGAGCATTAGAGAGCCCGAATGGCATCACAAAGTATTCAAAATGGCCTTCGGGCGTATTAAACGCAGTTTTCCATTCATCACCCTGCTTAATACGAACAAGATTATATGCCCCCCGAAGGTCAATCTTAGTAAACCAACTAGCCCCCTTAATCCTAGCAAACAAATCGGAAAGCAGTTTTAAAGGGTATTGAAACTTGACCGTGATCTTATTCAAGAGGCGATAATCAATACAGGGTCTCAAGGAGCCATCCTTCTTAGCAACAAAAAAAAATCCCGCTCCCAACGGTGAAGAAGATGGCTGAATATGCCCTTTCTCCAAAGACTCCTTAACATAACTCCGCATGGCGGTATGTTCAGGCACAGACAGGTTGAAAAGTCGGCCCTTAGGAAACTTACAGCCTGGAATCAAGTCAATAGCACAATCACAGTCCCTATGCGGTGTATGGGAACTGGACTTGGGCTCATCGAATACATCCTGAAAATCAGACAAAAACTCTGGAATTTCAGAAGAGGAGGAAGAGAAGATTGACATCAAAGGAACGTCATTATGAACCCCCTGACAACCCCAACTAGTCACAGACATAGACTTCCAATCCAACACCGGATTATGTACCTGCAACCATGGAAAACCCAGCACGATAGCATCATGCAAATTATGCAACACCAGAAAACGACAATCTTCCTGATGGGCTGGCGCCATGCACATGTCACCTGTGTCCAAAACTGGGGTTTATTTTTAGCCAAAGGTGTAGCATCAATGCCCCTTAAAGGAATAGGGTTCTGCAAAGACTGCAAGGGGAAACCACAACGCCTGGCAAATTCAAAGTCCATTAAGTTCAAAGCGGCGCCTGAATCCACAAATGCCATGACAGAAAATGACGACAATGAGCAGATCAAGGTCACAGATAACAGAAATTTAGGTTGTACAGTACTGATGGTAACTGAACTAGCGATTCTCTTGGTACGCTTAGGGCAGACTGAAATGACATGAGAAGCATCGCCACAATAAAAACACAACCTATTCTGACGTCTGAATCCTTGTTGTTCCGTTCTAGACAGAATCCTATCACACTGCATAGGCTCAGGCATCTGCTCTGAGGACAACGCCACAGCGCGCACAGTTCTGCGCTCCCGCAAGCGCCGATCAATCTGAATGGTCAGAGACATAGAATCACTCAGACCAACAGGCGTGGGAAACCCCACCATAACATCTTTAACAGATTCAGAAAGACCCTTTCTGAAAATTGCCGCCAAAGTATCCTCATTCCATTTAGTCAGCACAGACCATTTTCTAAATTTCTGACAATACAATTCTGCCGCTTCTTGACCCTGAGACAGGGCCAACAAGGTCTTCTCTGCTTGATCCACAGAATTTGGTTCATCATATAATAATCCTAGAGCCTGAAAAAAGGCGTCTACAAGGCGTCTAAGCAAGGCCGGATTCCCAGATTCCAGGGAAAATGCCCAATCCTGAGGATCACCACGCAGCAGGGAGATGACAATTTTAACCTGCTGAATGGGATCACCAGAGGAACGAGGTTTCAGAGCAAAAAACAGTTTACAGTTGTTTTTAAAACTCAAAAATTTGGACCTGTCCCCCAAAAATAAGTCAGGAGTAGGAATCCTAGGCTCTAAAACCTGAGTCTGAACAATATAATCAGAAATACCCTGTACCCTAGCAGCAAGCTGGTCTAAATGAGAAGCTAATCCCTGAACATCCATGCTAGCACAAGACTCCTCAGTTACCCAGAGGAAAAGAGGGAAGGAAAGACAAAACAGACTACAGAAAAAAAAATGGCTCAACACCTTTCTTCCCTTCTTCTGAGATGCATTTAACTCATTGTTGGCCAGTTGTACTGTTATGATCCGGTGACCTTGGAGCCGCATGAGACATTCTCTGGAGTAGGTGGTACCTGTACTGACCTCAAACCCTAAACTGACACCGCAACTAGAAGTAGCCGTGGGGTGTACCTAACACGTCCTAGACACCTCGACACAGCCGGAGGACTAAATACCCCTATAGATGGAAATGGGAATTCTATCTTGCCTCAGAGCATAACCCCAAAGGATAGGCAGCCCCCAAAAAATATTGACTGTGAGTATAAGAGGAAAGACACAAGCAGGCAGAAAACAGGATTTAGCAAAAGAGTCACTTCTAGCTAAATAGAAAAGGATAGGACAGAATTCTAAGCGGTCAGTATTAAAACCCTAAAAATATCCACAGCAGATAATACAAATATTCTACATCTAACTAAAAATAGAAAAAAGACAAGGCGCCCCCAATGTGTCACACTGTTTAAAAAACACACATACAATCCTTTGTAGGGAATGTGCTCACCTATTGAAGTTGTGAAACTGGGTCACAACTCCCAAGAAGGCATAATCGTAGCAGCAGGTCTCCACAAGAATCCAAAAGGATGCTGGAGGTAATAGTCTTAGGCGAACTGAAGACCGCGCACACGAGGTAGATTTAGGGTGGTTTAATAAACCACCCTAAATCTACCTCGTGTGCGCGGTCTTCAGTTCGCCTAAGACTATTACATCTAACTAAAGACATAGAATGTATATCTGCATCTCCAGAGAATCCAGCATGACTGAAAAATCCAAACAAAGTCTAAGCTGGACAAAAACACAATGAATTGCACTGAATTGTAAAGCACACTGCATGTGTGCTGCAGAGACAAAAAACCAGACACTTATCTTAGCTGAATTGACAGCAGGGCATGAGGAGCCAGACAGAGATGCAATCCCTCCAAGAACAATGGACAACTGGCAAGGACTAATGGATCCTGCACACCTAAATACCTAGTAGAGCTGCAATCAGCAGAAACACCTGCCCTGGATTACAACCCAGAGACAACTGCACTACCACCAACAACCACCGGAGGGAGCCCAAGAACAAAATTCACAACAGAAAACATCCCTCCAATTTGATGCCCATTGAACAGCATATTTTTTCTATAAACTTCTATAACCTTGTAATTATGAGATATATGCAGTGTTTCTGAAAATGGAACCCAATTACAAGGTGAAAACCAATACATATAAAACAAGACAAAAACAAGAAGGGGAGAAATAAAGAGAACAAATTGAATACATAACCCAATATCGTCAAGGATGAGGAGCCACATATTGATCAGGAGTACCCTAATAATTGCCGAGCTTAGGCAACAAGTTAAGGCCCTGGTCTGTGGTCTAACAGTTTTAAAGCTTACTTTATCAGATGTATTAACTGCAAATAAAGAAATGTAACCAAATATGTCTACTTAGGAATACAGCATAGTATATATAGCAATGTTATTACAGTATGTCTGTCATTAATGTTAAGTCAAAATCACATGTATTTGATATTAGCATAGCGTCTTTGGGACATATCGTCATGTGCCTTCAAGAGGAAAACATTAGTCTCTTTTACTTACATCATCATCATATTGTTTAGTGCAAATATAATTAAGATTTACTTTTTACCCTGGATATATTCATATGTTTAGGAGATTCAGTGCTTCTACAGTCAAGTAATATACAGTATGATGGTTCTTTTATCTGCTTACCTCTCTCCATTTTCTTGCTAGCCAGGGTGCATGTGACGGTTGAGGATTGTCATCAGGTAGTGGAATTCCTGCTTTCTCCAGGAAGGCTTTCTCTTATTCTAGAAAGCACGCTGTATAAATGGAGTTATTATGGGTGAAGGATAATGCAAAGTGGAAAGCTCCAGTATCTGATACATTGGAAAGGGTACTCTCTTGAGGATCGGTCATAAGACCCGGCCAGTTCAGTATGTATGCCGATCATCTGGTGCAGGCCTTGCATGTCATATATCCAGAGACGCCTGGGGATACTTTTATTTTGTCTTTATGCCTGACCCTCTTGGTGTGCGTGTGCATACTATGTTGTTTGTTGCTCTCTGTGATCAATCTTGTCTGTTTGATTCTCTCAGCTTTCTGACCTCCGGTTTCCGCCTGACTATCCTTCTGCCTCACCCTCCTGTACCTCGCTTACCTCCCAGTTATTGACCTCAGCAAATTTGACTACTCTCTGGTGCCATTCTCTTCCTTTGCACCCTGGTGCCTGGCTCTGTCCCTGGCCACTCCCCCTCTGTCACATGATTCAGGTCCTGCTTGCTACCCAATGAGCTCTCCGCCGTTCTGCTCTTGGCTCCCTTACTGCAGTGAGTAGTCTTCCAGCAGTAGTTACACCCGGGACCCATGACAGTTACATTTGGAGAGAGGTCAACAAGGCCTAAGATGAAAGGAAAACCATTCCTCCTGTAAAGCACAGAGGTGGATCTCAGATATTTTTGGGATGTGTGAGCTACAAAGGCACAAGAAACTTGTTCAAAGTTGAAGGAAAGATGAATGCAGCACATTATAAGCAAAAACTAGAGGCAAATTTGTTCTCATCAGCCCAGAAGCTGCACATGGGACATACTTGGACGTTCCAATATGACAACGATCCAAAACACAAGGCCAAGTTGACCTGTCATTGGCTACAGGAGAACAAAGTGAAGGTTCTGAAGTGGCCATATCAGTCTCCTGACCTCAATATCATTGAGCTACTCTGGGGAGATCTCAAGCCTGCAGTTCATGCTAGGCCGCCCAGGAATTTACAGGAACTGGAAGCTTTTTGCCAAGAAGAGTGGGCAGCTTTACCATCTGATAAAATAAAGAACCTCATCCACAACTACCACAAAAGACTTCAAGCTGTCATTGATGTTAGAGGGGGCAATGCAAAGTATTAAGAAATGGGGTATGTGAACTTTTGATCAGGGTCATTTGCATGTTTTGGGTTGTCATTATGACTTAAAAAGAGAAAACACAGTAGTTTGACAATGGATGGCTTCACCCAACCACTAACCATGAGTGGAGAAAAAGTTTTGGTGTTATCATTCATATTCTCTGAAAAAGGCCAAGAAGGCAAAAATTCTGCCAGGGGAAGGTAAACTTTTGAGCACAACTGTATATCTCTCCTATGATGTATTTAATAAAATGTCAAAAGCTTCTTCTCTCTTTAATTTTATATATAAATCTATCAATTTATTCTAGTGGATGAAAATTTTATCATTTATTAACTTTTATTTTCTTTATTATTATTTGTTTTTTTAATATATTTTTATATTTTTAATTTTTTTAAGTTTTTCATTATGTATTGTTTGTTATTTATATTTCAGTGTTATTTAGATATATATAATCATATTGTTGTAGGAGAGATACCCATATTAATAATACATTTTTTTTTTTAAATTAATTCAGAAAGATATAGATACGTATGTCTTCATCTGGAGTGGTCTATCAGTCGTGGATCAATGTACAAGAGATGTCTGAAAAAAATGAAAACATTTTAAAATACAAAAAAATAAACAGAAAATAAGATGATTGACTTCATATGATACGGTTTAATTCATAATCCTTGTTTAAACCATTAGGAGACAATGTATTCAACCTATGCATCCAAAATGCTTCTCTCTTAAGGAGAATATTTTTAAAATATTTCCACCCCTCCTCGGTATCATTGTTTGCTCAATGACTTGAAATTTAGGCTGTGCAAAAAATTGATCTCTTTCAAATTACTTGACATTTTAAACTAAAGTTCCTGCCAGATACTATTCAAATTTTTTGTAAAGCCAATAAGGCTTCCAGTAGCCCATCCCATGTACAAATGATGTCATCATTAAATCTTTAGTAAAAGAAAAGTACCGCACACTCAAAGTTGATATGATGCAAAAAGGTAAATGCCAGATTTATTAACACAAAAAAATGTCAACAATTGCCACTGTGTAGGTTTGTAGTGAGGAAACCCAACGTTTCGACCCTCCCGAGTCTTATTCATGGGGTTACTAGGAAACAAATAGACAGTATAAGCAGCTGTTTGTGACATGTTATACACCGAAAATAAACAAGAACAAAAACAAAAAACAGAAAACAAAATACCAAAGCATAATAAAAACATACTATGTACAATATATACAGAGCAACCAGAAGTGACAATAGGGGTACTCTGGGGAGCAGCGAAAACTCAGTCTATGGTACAAGGGTAATGTCAGCAATTCCCTGTTTAAGGGAGAAAATCATAATAATGTTTTACCTTAACTCTTTTGTTACACATACATAGGGGTGGCAGTGTTGGTAGGCAAGACAAAGGTCCTTTACAGTATAACCTGTCATTATGATAGAAAGTCAACATTTATGCAATGTATACGTAATAGGACAACAAAATTCCGGTGAGTATGGAAGGGGATTATCAGATATGTTCTGTCATAAAGGTAAAGAGTCAGTCCCAAGGAAAGTGTTGTAATGGGGTGACTAAGGGGCAGTCTATGTGAGAGCCAATACAGGAGATACCCCAGTGATACAGAGGATAACGTTATGGATACCTTGTAAGTCCAATAGTAGCTCCTATAAAACAGGCCAGGGGGTCCTGTATGGGGTAAGCTGCAGCAAAGTGAGGGGTCCTGCAGAAAATGTGAATAGGATAAATAAGACGCACTGTTGAAGCTGAACGTTCAGGTGAACGTATAGAGGGTACCTTAAAGTGGATCTGTTAGCAGCTCCTCTGGCATGCGTAGAAGGGTCCTGTACAGGGTGAATAGCCTCTAGGGCTGTCCTATGGAGAAGGTGTCGTGGATTTGATTAGCAGATGCAGGGGGAAGGTGCAGAGTAAGGGGGCGGAGGGTCCGTGTACCTGTTCTGTACAGCGTCCTGGGATCAGCGGCGCATCCCGCGCCCAGCTGTATGGTCCTGGAGAGTGGGTAGGGGTATGCCCGCATGTACTCCTTAAAAACCGCCGTACCGGAAGTACGCGGTCCCGGAGTTATAATGGATCGTACATCGTACTCTACTGAAGTACTACGTCAACTGTCGGACACCAGCACATATAACATTGTTCCCAGAGACCCCATCTTCGAGATTCGCAATAAAATCCAGTCTGCTATCGATATTCACATTGACAAAGGCACAATTGATCAACAGACAGCAAAATTCCTTACCAATCCACACCCCATCACTCCAGTCTTCTATATCCTTCCGAAAATTCACAAATCATTGATCAATCCCCCCGGCCGCCCCATAGTGGCATCCACCGAGTCTATACTTTCACCTTTATCGATTTACTTAGAAAAAATTCTGACACCACTAATCAGAACTACCAAATCCTTCATATTGGATACGGGACACTTTCTAAACGTAATACGACAACAGGTGGATGTTTGTCATGATCTCAATGGCAAGAGAACATAGCATAAGCATATATAGGAACTAGCTCTTGGAAGATGGGAACTGAGCTGACCATGAACTAAACCTAACGCACAACTAGCAGTGGCCGGGTAGCATGCCTACGTTGATTCTAGATGCCCAGCCCAGCCGGAGGACTAAATAAAGCTAGCAGAGGAAAATATTAGTCCTAGCTCACCTCTAGAGAAATACCCCGAAAGGAGACAGAGGCCCCCCACATGTATTGGCGGTGAGTTGAGATGAAATAACAAACGTAGTATGAAAATAGGTTTAGCAAATTTGAGGTCCACTTACTACATAGCAGAAGACAGAAAGGACACTTTCATGGTCAGCTGAAAACCCTATCAAAAAACACCATCCAGAAATTACTTTAAAACTCTGGCATTAACTCATAACACCAGAGTGGCAATTCCCGTTCACAAGAGCTTTCCAGACACAGTAACGAAACTACAGCTGTGAACTGGAACAAAATGCAAAAACAAACATGGACAAGAGTCCAACTTATCTAGTAGTTGTCTAGGAGCAGGAACAAGCACAGAGAGGCTTCTGATAACATTGTTGACCGGCAAGCAACTAACAGAGCAGCAAGGTTATATAGCGACTCCCACATCTTGATGGGAACAGGTGAACAGAGAAGATGAAGACACCAGTTCAATTCCACCAGTAGCCACCGGGGGAGCCCAGAATCCAAATTCACAACAGTACCCCCCCCTCAAGGAGGGGGCACCGAACCCTCACCAGAACCACCAGGGCGATCAGGATGGGCCCTATGAAAGGCACGAACCAGATCGGAGGCATGAACATCAGATGCATTCACCCAAGAATTATCCTCCTGGCCGTATCCCTTCCACTTGACCAGATACTGGAGTCTCCGTCTGGAAACACGAGAGTCCAAGATTTTCTCCACAACGTACTCCAACTCACCCTCAACCAACACCGGAGCAGGAGGCTCAACGGAAGGCACAACCGGTACCTCATACCTGCGCAATAATGACCGATGAAAAACGTTATGAATAGAAAAGGATGCAGGGAGGTCCAAACGGAAGGAAACAGGGTTAAGAATCTCCAATATCTTATACGGGCCGATAAACCGAGGCTTAAACTTAGGAGAAGAGACCCTCATAGGGACAAAACGAGAAGACAACCACACCAAATCCCCAACAGAAAGCCGAGGACCAACACGACGGTGGCGGTTGGCAAAAAGCTGAGTCTTCTCCTGGGACAACCTCAAATTGTCCACCACCTGCCCCCAGATCTGATGCAATCTCTCCACCACAGCATCCACTCCAGGACAATCCGAAGATTCCACCTGACCAGAGGAAAATCGAGGATGAAACCCCGAATTACAGAAAAACGGGGACACCAAAGTGGCAGAGCTGGCCCGATTATTGAGAGCGAACTCCGCCAATGGCAAAAAAGCAACCCAATCATCCTGGTCAGCAGACACAAAACACCTCAGATATGTCTCCAGGGTCTGATTAATCCGCTCGGTCTGGCCATTCGTCTGAGGATGGAAAGCGGACGAAAAAGATAAATCTATGCCCATCCTAGCACAGAATGCCCGCCAAAATCTAGACACGAATTGGGTCCCTCTGTCAGAAACGATATTCTCAGGAATACCATGCAAACGAACAACATTTTGAAAAAACAGAGGAACCAACTCGGAAGAAGAAGGTAACTTGGGCAGAGGAACCAAATGGACCATCTTAGAAAAACGGTCACACACCACCCAGATGACAGACATCTTCTGAGAAACAGGCAGATCTGAAATAAAATCCATCGAGATGTGCGTCCAAGGCCTCTTAGGAATAGGCAAGGGCAACAATAATCCACTAGCCCGAGAACAACAAGGCTTGGCCCGAGCACAAACGTCACAAGACTGCACAAAGCCTCGCACATCTCGTGACAGGGAAGGCCACCAGAAGGACCTTGCCACCAAATCCCTGGTACCAAAAATGCCAGGATGACCTGCCAACGCAGAAGAATGAACCTCAGAGATGACTCTACTGGTCCAATCATCAGGAACAAACAGTTTATCAGGTGGGCAACGATCAGGTCTCTCCGCCTGAAACTCCTGCAAGGCCCGCCGCAGGTCTGGAGAAACGGCTGACAATACCACTCCATCCTTAAGGATACCTGTGGGCTCAGAGTTACCAGGCGAGTCAGGCTCAAAACTCCTAGAAAGGGCATCCGCCTTAATATTCTTAGAACCCGGTAGGTATGACACCACAAAATTAAACCGAGAGAAAAATAATGACCAGCGCGCCTGTCTAGGATTCAGGCGCCTGGCGGTCTCAAGATAAATCAAATTTTTGTGGTCAGTCAATACCACCACCTGATGTCTGGCCCCCTCAAGCCAATGGCGCCACTCCTCAAAAGCCCACTTCATGGCCAAAAGCTCCCGATTCCCAACATCATAATTCCGCTCAGCGGGCGAAAATTTACGGGAAAAGAAGGCACAAGGCCTCATCACGGAGCAGTCAGAACTTTTCTGCGACAACACTGCCCCAGCTCCGATCTCAGAAGCGTCGACCTCAACCTGAAAAGGTAGAGCAACATCAGGCTGACGCAACACAGGGGCAGAGGAAAAACGGCGCTTAAGCTCCCGAAAGGCCTCCACAGCATCAGGGGACCAATCAGCAACATCAGCACCCTTCTTAGTCAAATCGGTCAATGGCTTAGCAATATCCGAAAAACCAGCAATAAATCGACGATAAAAGTTAGCAAAGCCCAAAAATTTCTGAAGACTCTTAAGAGAAGAGGGCTGCGTCCAATCACAAATAGCTTGAACCTTGACAGGATCCATTTCAATGGAAGAGGGGGAAAAAATATATCCCAAAAAGGAAATCCTCTGTACCCCAAAAACACACTTAGAACCCTTCACACACAAAGAATTAGACCGCAAAACCTGAAAAACCCTCCTGACTTGCTGGACATGAGAGTCCCAGTCATCCGAAAAAATCAGAATATCATCCAGATACACAATCATAAATTTATCCAAATAATCGCGAAAAATATCATGCATAAAGGACTGGAAAACTGACGGAGCATTAGAAAGACCAAAAGGCATCACTAAATACTCAAAGTGGCCCTCGGGCGTATTAAATGAGGTTTTCCACTCATCCCCCTGCCTGATTCGCACCAAATTATACGCCCCACGAAGGTCAATCTTAGAGAACCACTTGGCCCCCTTTATGCGAGCAAACAAATCAGTCAGCAACGGCAATGGGTATTGATATTTAACAGTGATTTTATTCAAAAGCCGATAATCAATACATGGTCTCAAAGAGCCGTCTTTTTTTGACACAAAGAAAAAACCGGCTCCTAAGGGAGATGACGATGGACGAATATGTCCCTTTTCCAAGGACTCCTTTATATATTCTCGCATAGCAGCATGTTCAGGCACAGACAGATTAAATAAACGACCCTTTGGGTATTTACTACCCGGGATTAAATCTATGGCACAATCGCACTCTCGGTGCGGAGGTAACGAACCAAGCTTGGATTCTTCAAAGACGTCACGATAGTCAGACAGGAACTCAGGAATTTCAGAGGGAATGGATGATGAAATGGAAACCACAGGTACATCCCCATGAGCCCCCTTACATCCCCAGCTCAACACAGACATAGCTCTCCAGTCGAGGACTGGGTTGTGAGATTGCAGCCAAGGCAATCCTAGCACCAAATCATCATGTAGATTATACAGCACCAGAAAGCGAATAATCTCCTGGTGATCCGGATTAATACGCATAGTTACTTGTGTCCAGTATTGTGGTTTATTATTAGCCAATGGGGTGGAGTCAATCCCCTTCAGAGGAATAGGAGTCTCCAAAGGCTCTAAATCATACCCACAGCGTTTGGCAAAGGACCAATCCATAAGACTCAAAGCGGCGCCAGAGTCGACATAGGCGTCCGTGGTAATAGATGACAAAGAGCAAATCAGGGTCACAGATAGAATAAATTTAGACGGTAAGGTGCAAATGGAAACAGATTTACCAAGCTTTTTAGTGCGCTTAGAGCATGCTGATATAACATGAGTAGAATCACCACAATAGAAACACAACCCATTTTTCCGTCTAAAATTCTGCCGCTCGCTTCGGGACAGAATTCTATCACACTGCATACTCTCTGGCGACTTCTCAGTGGACACCGCCAGATGGTGCATTGGTTTGCGCTCCCGCAAACGCCTATCGATCTGAATAGCCATTGTCATGGACTCATTCAGACCCGCAGGCACAGGGAACCCCACCATAACATCCTTAATGGCATCAGAGAGACCCTCTCTGAAAGTCGCCGCCAGGGCGCACTCATTCCACTGAGTAAGCACAGACCATTTACGGAATCTTTGGCAGTAAATTTCCGCTTCATCTTGCCCCTGAGATAGGGACATCAAAGTTTTTTCTGCCTGAAGCTCCAAATGAGGTTCGTCATAAAGCAACCCCAAGGCCAGAAAAAACGCATCCACATTGAGCAACGCAGGATCTCCTGGTGTCAATGAAAAAGCCCAGTCTTGAGGGTCGCCCCGGAGCAAGGAAATCACAATCCTGACCTGCTGTGCAGGGTCTCCGGCAGAGCGAGATTTCAGAGACAAAAATAATTTGCAATTATTTCGAAAATTCTGAAACCCGGATCTATTCCCCGAGAAAAATTCCGGCAAAGGAATTCTCGGCTCAGATACAGGTGCATGACAAACAAAATCTTGCAAATTTTGTACCTTCGTGGCGAGATTATTCAAACCTGCAGTTACACTCTGAAGATCCATTACAAACAGGTGGACACAGAGCCATTCAAGGGTTAAGAGGAGGTAAGAAGCAGCTAGACAGCAATTAAGGGCTAGGCAGCAAAACTCTGAGGGGAAAAAAAAAAAAAAAAAAATTTCCCTTCAACACTTCTTTTTCTCCTGCTTCAGCCCAAACAATTAACACTTTGCGGGCCGGTCAAACTGTCATGATCTCAATGGCAAGAGAACATAGCATAAGCATATATAGGAACTAGCTCTTGGAAGATGGGAACTGAGCTGACCATGAACTAAACCTAACGCACAACTAGCAGTGGCCGGGTAGCATGCCTACGTTGATTCTAGATGCCCAGCCCAGCCGGAGGACTAAATAAAGCTAGCAGAGGAAAATATTAGTCCTAGCTCACCTCTAGAGAAATACCCCGAAAGGAGACAGAGGCCCCCCACATGTATTGGCGGTGAGTTGAGATGAAATAACAAACGTAGTATGAAAATAGGTTTAGCAAATTTGAGGTCCACTTACTACATAGCAGAAGACAGAAAGGACACTTTCATGGTCAGCTGAAAACCCTATCAAAAAACACCATCCAGAAATTACTTTAAAACTCTGGCATTAACTCATAACACCAGAGTGGCAATTCCCGTTCACAAGAGCTTTCCAGACACAGTAACGAAACTACAGCTGTGAACTGGAACAAAATGCAAAAACAAACATGGACAAGAGTCCAACTTATCTAGTAGTTGTCTAGGAGCAGGAACAAGCACAGAGAGGCTTCTGATAACATTGTTGACCGGCAAGCAACTAACAGAGCAGCAAGGTTATATAGCGACTCCCACATCTTGATGGGAACAGGTGAACAGAGAAGATGAAGACACCAGTTCAATTCCACCAGTAGCCACCGGGGGAGCCCAGAATCCAAATTCACAACAGATGTTCCTCCAGACAGTCTCCTTGTCACCATGGACGTCAATAGTCTGTATACATCTATTACCCATGTAAAAGTCATTACAGCGACCAAACGGCTATTAGAAAGCTCGGGCAAATCCCCAGCCTTTATACACCTCTGCCTAGACCTGTTGAGACTGGTCCTATACGAGAATTATTTTCTATATGAGGACACTTACTATGTACAGTGACGGGGCACCGCAATGGGCTCAAACATTGCGCCGGCTTACGCCAATGCATATATGAATGCCTTTGAGGAGGATTTCATATATACGGATGACCGATACAACCAACACGTAGGCTGTTATCTTCGCTATATAGACGACATCTTTTTTATTTGGACTGGACCAACTGACACACTTCAGGCATTTCACCATACCTTGAACTCCATCTATCCTGAGTTGCAATTCACCATCCAGTATGACCTCAACCAGATTCCCTTCCTAGACACCCTTATACACAAGGACGCACAGGGCCGTCTTTCTACAGATCTGTGCTCCAAACCTACTGACTGTAATAGTCTTCTCCACTATTCCAGTTGCCACCCAAAGGCCACACGTAACAGTCTCCCTCGATCCCAATTCACAAGGGTAGCAAGGATAGTATCGGACCCGGACCTACTCCATACGCGCCTAGATGGAATGTCCAACAAATTCAGGGAAAGGCATTACCCCCAACGCTTACTCAACCAGGAGAAGACACGTGCTCTCCAGCCAGCCTCACCTTCTCAGGGACGTGCCAACGAAAATCGGGTCCCTTTTGTACATACTTTCCACCCCTTTATGCCCAAAGTGGAGATGGTTATCAAAAAACATTGGTCCCTTCTAGCAAGAGCCTACCCTGGTATAGCTAGTTTTTCCACACCACCCCTTATGTGTAATAGGAGGGCACCCAATATTAGGGATAGACTCGTCCGGGCGGACGTTGGTAGCCTGCGCCCCATCTCTGATCAGAATATACTGGCCCCACAGCGCCACGGAACATTTCCTTGCCTTAGTTGCGCCTCTTGTTCCAATATCATCAAATCCGACAGCGTGACACATCCCAGAACAGGCAAATCGTATCCGATCCATGGCTTCTATACATGCAATTCCAACTTTGTTGTCTACGTCATCAAGTGCCCATGTGGCCTGCTATATGTGGGTGAGACTACTCAGCACATAAAAGATCGTATCGCGAGCCATAAATCCACTATCCGCTGCAATAAGACCTGGTTACCCCTCCCTGAACATTTTGCAAAGCATAAATACACGGTGGCTCAACTCAAATATCAAATAATCGAACAAGTCCCCAGGCCCAGAAGAGGTGGCAATCACATTAAGCAATTAAAACTAAGGGAGACGTTTTGGATCCATAAGCTTGAGACCCTATCCCCTAAGGGTCTCAACAGGGAAATAGACTGGTTGTTACAATAAACTTATCTCTACCTTTTTGCCTTCCAGACACGGTGAACCCCCTGCTTATTAGGTGAGTTCCTTATAGTCAGTACCCTCCAATTTTTTTTTTTTTTTTTTTTTTTCCATTTTTTATTTCTTATTTTCAATTTTTTCTCAATTTTTTCCTTTTTCTTCATTTATCTTTATCTTTTATTTTTTCATTTTTCATTTTTCATCTTTTATTTTTTATTTTTTATTATTTTTTATTTTTTATTTTTTATTATTTATTTATATTTTATTTTTTATTTTATATATATTTTTTATTATTTATTTATATTTTATTTTTTATTTTTTTATTTTCTTATTCTTTCTTATTTCATTCCTATTTTTTACTCCTCATTTTTCCCATTTTTTCCTTATATTTCTACATAATCCGCTGTAATATGACCCGTTTAATAGGTCCATAGTGGACAGATGTCATTTTAACCTATGTGCTTTCACATATCTCTCCGCTGGCCTGTGGCTCCGCCTCTATTATACTCAGAGAGGTGGCTCTAACACTGTTCCTATACAATTATCCCCTTGCAGCCACACACTTAGCCCCCACTCCTATCTATGGGCATCCTCCTGCCCTTACTTACTTAGCAGCACTTAGTGCGCACACACGGACCATGTGACCACGTCACTTCCGGTCCGGGACCGCGTACTTCCGGTACGGCGGTTTTTAAGGAGTACATGCGGGCATACCCCTACCCACTCTCCAGGACCATACAGCTGGGCGCGGGATGCGCCGCTGATCCCAGGACGCTGTACAGAACAGGTACACGGACCCTCCGCCCCCTTACTCTGCACCTTCCCCCTGCATCTGCTAATCAAATCCACGACACCTTCTCCATAGGACAGCCCTACAGGCTACTATTCACCCTGTACAGGACCCTTCTACGCATGCCAGAGGAGCTGCTAACAGATCCACTTTAAGGTACCCTCTATACGTTCACCTGAACGTTCAGCTTCAACAGTGCGTCTTATTTATCCTATTCACATTTTCTGCAGGACCCCTCACTTTGCTGCAGCTTACCCCATACAGGACCCCCTGGCCTGTTTTATAGGAGCTACTATTGGACTTACAAGGTATCCATAACGTTATCCTCTGTATCACTGGGGTATCTCCTGTATTGGCTCTCACATAGACTGCCCCTTAGTCACCCCATTACAACACTTTCCTTGGGACTGACTCTTTACCTTTATGACAGAACATATCTGATAATCCCCTTCCATACTCACCGGAATTTTGTTGTCCTATTACGTATACATTGCATAAATGTTGACTTTCTATCATAATGACAGGTTATACTGTAAAGGACCTTTGTCTTGCCTACCAACACTGCCACCCCTATGTATGTGTAACAAAAGAGTTAAGGTAAAACATTATTATGATTTTCTCCCTTAAACAGGGAATTGCTGACATTACCCTTGTACCATAGACTGAGTTTTCGCTGCTCCCCAGAGTACCCCTATTGTCACTTCTGGTTGCTCTGTATATATTGTACATAGTATGTTTTTATTATGCTTTGGTATTTTGTTTTCGTTTTTTGTTTTTGTTCTTGTTTATTTTCGGTGTATAACATGTCACAAACAGCTGCTTATACTGTCTATTTGTTTCCTAGTAACCCCATGAATAAGACTCGGGAGGGTCGAAACGTTGGGTTTCCTCACTACAAACCTACACAGTGGCAATTGTTGACATTTTTTTGTGTTAATAAATCTGGCATTTACCTTTTTGCATCATATCAACTTTGAGTGTGCGGTACTTTTCTTTTACTATTGACTTGACCACACGGTCCGATTTACCAGCACCTCCACAACTCTTGACCAGAGTGCACACCATTACCCGCTCTATAATCATTAAATCTTTAGCATGTCTTAGCATGAGATTGTAATAATACAAGATTATATAAGCACTTCTCCTCGAAGTAAGCCATATAAGCATTTGCATAAGGGGGGGCACATTCGCTCCCATTTCCAAGCCTCTTTTCTGGTTGTAAAATGTATCCTGAAAAAAATAAAAGTATTCTAAATTAAAACCATTAGGTCCCAGAGACTCTTCTGATTTTAGATTTTTAATACTATCTATGACTTCGTCTACTGTAAATGGGGAGTTTAAGTAGCCTATATGTTCTTGAATGATAGAACGGCGATTATTTTTTGACAAAAAGTCATATATCATTTCTTTAGTAAGCTGTGGAGTATTGAGATTATAAAGATTTTTATAATATTCTGTGAAATAATTAGTTATATTTTTTATATGAACTTGAATAAGACCATCCTGGTTTTTAATTTTCTTTTTTTTATTTTTTATCCTAATTCGTTTAATCATTAGATAAATCAATTTTGAAGGTTTGTACAATGAGGTCTAATAGTTGTCTTTCATCGTCTTCACATATTTGTTGAATTTTGTGAATAAAATAATTTTAAGTTTGGTCCTAAGCTTAAGAAAGTCTAGGTGGAGACTCAGGGTTTGAAAGTAAGACTTTGTTGTAATTCCTCCTTCTCTTTTAGATATCACTGTATTTTTGCATTTGTTCTTTGTTCTTTTTTTTGTGGACAAAATCTGCATTACGCCTAACCTTAAAACAGCTTTTTGCACATTCCAGATTATGGATAGGTTCATGTACTCAGATGAATTGTCTATGAAATACTTTCTAATAGACTGCTCAATTTCATTTCTATACAGCAGCGACTGGAGTAAAATAAAAATTGTGCTGATGTAAAGTAGACATGTGGGAAATGTTATTTATTAATTATTTTGTGTGACTTAACTCTCTGATTTAAGGGCATAAAAATTTAAAGTTTTAAAATTGCAAAATTTTCATCAAATTTCCATTTCTTTCACAAATAAACACAAGTCATAGCGAACAAATTTTACCACAATCAGGAAGTAAAATACAGTATGTCATGAGAAAACAATCTCAGAATCAGTTGGATCCATTGAAACATTTCCGAGTTCTGACCTCATAAAGTGACACTGATCAGAATTGTAAAATTTGTCTGGTCATTAAGGGGAAAACAGGCTCGGGAGTGAAGAGGTTAAAGTTGTCCATGAGTACTGAATAGTCCAATAGGCAACTCCAGGTCATGCTCTTTACCTTGTAACACCACAGCTCCACCTATGAATGACTTAGATGATGTCTTCTACTTTACTCAGAAAGCTAGCAAAGCCTCGCACCTGTGCATGTGCAGACTCTGTTGTCTGCCAGCTGTGTGCATCAATCAGATCTGGAGGGACTGCATTAGAATGAAAGCAGCATGCGCCAAACATGGTCCAAATGTGTTCATTAGACTACTTAGTGCACAGGACAACTTGAAGGATTTTTATTAAAGGGAACTTGTCACACCCAAAATCGAAGGTGAGCTAAGCCCACTGGCATCAGGGGCTTATCTACAGCATTATGTAATGCTGTAGATAAGCTCCTGATGTATCCTGAAAGATGAGAAAAAGAGGTTAGATTATACTCACCCAGGGGCGTTCCCGCTGCGGTCCGGTCCGATGGGCGTTGCGGTCCGGAGCCTCCCATCTTCTTACGATGACATCCTCTTCTTGTCTTCACACTGCAGCTCCGGTGCAGGTGTACTTTGTTTGCCCTGTTGAGGGCAGAGCAAAGTACTGCAGTGCGCAGGTGCCGGAAAAGGTCAGAGAGGCCCAGCACCTGTGCACTGCAGTACTTTGCTCTGCCCTCAACAGGGCAGACAAAGTACGCCTGCGCCGGAGCTGCAGCATGAAGACAAGAAGAGGAAATCATCCTATGAAGATGGGAGGCACCTCACCGGACCGTGACGCCCATCGGATCTGACCGGCCGCCCCTGGGTGAGTATTATCTAACCTCTTTTTGTCATCTTTCAGGATACATCGGGGGCTTATCTACAGCATTACAGAATGCTGTAGATAAGCCCCTGATGCTGGTGGGCTTAGCTCACCTTCGATTTTGTGGGTGACAGGTTCCCTTTAAGGTAGACTGTGCTACCTGAGACATACAGTGGACCTATTAAGGATGTTGGAGCAAGAGCTTTTATAGGGTAAACTCTTGACTAACTTCCTTTACTCTTACTTTCTCTCCCTCTCTTCCTCTTTTTGGCTAATTCTTTGGTACAGTATGTTTTTATTTTCTACTTCTTAAGAAATGTATCTGTTTGTTTTTTTGCCTCGTATAATTGATATAGGATATTCTGGATTTTTCTAAAACTTTAGTTTTAAACATCAATGTACATTCTGTTTTGTTAAACAATTCCCCTAATGCCAACGTACTTTTATGTGCTGAGTATCATCCTAATATCCCTGTCCTGGAGCTTAAAACTATTTTCATACTGTACTTTATACGCAATGTGCAGTTTTACAGTTGTGCACATGACATTACAAACAAATAAATCCTTTATAAACTTCCTACCCTCCGGAAATGTTTCACCTATTCCGCTTCTGGAAAATAAAATGTCATAAACATAACTTTAGGAAGGTTAAAAATGACTTTAGGAGATGTATGTGACCTATTGTTTTATGTTGTGGAAATATAATTGACAATATGTACAAAACTTACTTAAAAATATATTGTACTATATCCTCTTAGGACATTACATTACAAGAGAATATTTTAAAAAAATGAAAAAGGCTACAGTATACAATTACATAAATTCCTTACTTTTAAACATTGATTACATTTACTATTTCCAATGTTTTAATTTATGATTGTTTACACTGGCATTACATTTATATTATTCTACTAGATGGTGGCCCGATTCTAACGCATTGGGTTTTCTACAATATGCATGTCCACGTAGTATATTGCCCAGCAACGTAGTATATTGCCCAGCAACGTAGTATATTGCCCAGCCATGTAGTATATTGCCCAGTCACGTAGTATATTGCCCAGTCACGTAGTATATTGCCCAGCCACGTTGTATATTGCCCAGCCATGTAGTATATTGTCCAGCCACGTAGTATATTGCCCAGCGAAGTAGTATATTGCCCAGCGACGTAGTATATTGCCCAGCGCCGTAGTATATTGCCCAGTCATGTAGTATATTGCCCAGTTATGTAGTATATTGCCCAGAGCCATGTAGTATATTGCCCAGCAACTAAGTATATTGCCCAGCCACATAGTATATTGCCCAGCCACATAGTATATTGCCCAGTCACGTAGTATATTGCCCAGCCACGTAGTATATTGCCCAGCCACGTAGTATATTGTCCAGCCACGTAGTATATTGCCCAGCGACGTAGTATATTGCCCAGCACCGTAGTATATTGCCCAGTTACGTAGTATATTGCCCAGCCACCTAGTATATTGCCCAGTCACGTAGTATATTGCCCAGTTACGTAGTATGTTGCCCAGTGACGTAGTATACAGCACAGAGCCATGTAGTATATTGCACAGCAAAGTAGTATACAGCACAGAGCCACGTAGTATATTGGCCAGTCACGTAGTATATTGCCCAGCCACGTTTGTCACAGGTTAAAAAATAAAAAATAAACATATACTCACCTTACCGAGGGCCCCTTGTAGTCCACGGCAGCTTCCGGTCCCAGGGTTGGTCTGAGCGCAGGACCTGTGATGACGTCGCGGTCACATGCCCATGTAGCGGTCACATGACCGTGACGTCACGTCAGGTCCTTTCCGAGCAGGCGCGCAGGACTTGTGATGACGTCGCGGTGACATGACCGTGACGTCATGGCAGGTCCTTCTGCCATACCATCTTTGCAACTCCAACCTGGAATGGAAGATGGCGGGCGGCGCGAGCGGCTCAGCGGACTACAGAGGGTGAGTATAGCAGGTTTTTTTTTTATTTATTATTTTTAACATTACATTTTGTACTATTAATGCCGCATAGGCAGCGTCAATAGTACAAAGTTGGGAACACACAAGGTTAATAGCGGCGGTAACGGAGTGCGTTACCCGCGGCATAACGCGGTCCGTTACTACCGGCATTAACCCTGTGTGAGCGGTGACCGGAGGGGTGTATGCGGGCGCCGGGCAGTAAGTGCGGGGAGTAAGGAGCGTCCATTTTTTTCTGGACTGTGCGCGTCGCTGATTGGTCGCAGCAGCCATGACAGGCAGCTGGCGAGACCAATCAGCGAACGAATAACCGCGACAGACAGACAGACAGAAGGACAGACAGAAAGACGGAAGTACCCTTAGACAATTAAATAGTAGATTTTATGATGCCAATAGCTCAGTTATTTTAGTCTTTTGCTAGGGAAACTCCAAATAGCGGGTGAGTAATGTGCACCAGCAACAAGAGTTATACTAATAGAGGCTTCAAAGGAAATATGCTACCATGATTTTGTTAGGTAATCTGAAAGCAGCATGATGTAGGGACAGAGATCATGATTCCAGCTATTTGTACCTTACTGAGCTGCTTACTACAGTTTTGATAAAATCACCATCTTTTCTGCTGCAAATTGGGCATTTATCTGAATTCTGGGCTCTGTATAACCCTACCCAGACAACTAACTGACAGATTTCTGTGTATACAGTAGTGAAATAGGCAAAAAGTTGTTAATTAGTAGTGGTGACCGGTTAAACAGAGCAGAAGAACTATATGGCATGAGACAACTAGTCCTCTAGTGATATTCTCCCGCTAATAAAACACTGCAAATACAACAAGCAGTCCAATAAGTGACACATCATTGGAATCAGAATCTCTGCCCCTACATAATACTGCACTAGGATTAAGTAGCAAATATCTGCTGGCAGATTCCTTTTAAAGTGGTTGTCCATTTGAAAAAAATGTTTAAAGCCAGTTAATATCAGAAAATGAGATCAGTGGTGAAAGACATCATCACTGTAAGCCCCATCAGGGCCCACCAAATTAGTAGTGCTGAAGTGAAAAGAAATTAAACAGTTGAGTGTACAGTTTGTTCATTTGTTGTTTTATAACATTCTCTAGCACTGAACAATTTTTTAATTAAAGAGTGAACAGGTAATTAAACTAATTCTTCTGCATGGTCCAAAAATCATTAATTCATTTATAAAATGAAAATACATTTTGATTCCATATAGACAAGTCTTATTTTCTCATTAGTAGCTTAAGTGCTAAGTCCTGGGACTACATATTTCATAATTTTTCCATCCTACACAAACTACAGGGTATTAAAGTGTTCCAAATTACATGAAATAAATTCACTTTATTTTTAAATTTATGTAAATCCAAATTGGCCAAATTATCTTGCAAACACTTACCAGCAGTGATTAATCTTAAATGTAAATGACTCTGCGCATTCTACATTCATAGATGCACTGTTACCTTTAATTTAGAATGAATTATCATAATTCTAAATAAACTTAAATGTAGATCTTTTTCTGTTAAATCTGTATACTTAAGGTAACGTTTTAAACTTATGGATGCAATCATGTTTTCAAAATGTAAAAGTTTTCATTATAATAGCCATTTTTTTACACGGATCTGTGCAATGCAAATTATCTGCAACTTATTAATGCAATGCAGTATCGAATAAAGCTTCATCTATGTATCATGCATTCCACAACTAGTCAGATTGTTTAGATTAACTGCCTAACAGGTTTCTAAGAAACATAAATAATATCAGAAGTGAATGTTCAAACTCTTCCAATACAGCAAAAAATAGCAAAATTAGAAATTACTTTAATTAGTTATTCTATAGAGTTATGCTTTGATACAATACTTTATATAAGCTACGCAACAACTAGAGATGAGGGAATCTTTGGAATTCAAATTTGCCAGATTTGACGAATTTTAACCAAAAATTTGAATTGCTCAAAGTCACAAGTACTACTGAGGGAGTCTGTCCAGACTCTGATGACAGCAATGCAGGAATAAATATGGGAGCTCCGTTTAGAGGTAGCTCAGATGAGGACTCAGCCATTGCATTCTCTGCCAGTGGTATAACGGTCCTAAGGACCTAAGGTAAGAGTGGCCACTATGTGAGATTCCATGAGCCACGACATGTAGGGAACACATCACCTCCAGGGGCCCCAATGCTGTTGCTGCACATGGTACGGACATATCACCAGGAACTGCTCTGTATAGATGTCAGGATTCCTGCAACGGTTCACTGGCAGGTAAGGTCCGTGCATGATGTATATGACCTATATGCAAACAGCACCATTAATAAAGCCAAGTTAGAAGGCCAGCAGGTATGCTGTCTAGTTGACACTGGGTTCCAAAGCACCACTATGCCCCTGGAGTTTCTTGAAAGACTTTGTGGGCACATGATGGAGCTGAAAGATTGATGTGTCATCAGGCTGGTGGCTACCATTAACAGTGAGATGGATGTACAAGGAATACTCTGTATACTAACCAACTGTTCAGGCAGGACATAGGCAAGAGGGAGTCATTCTCATGGACCATCCATGCCAAAGAGGTGTCAGGACTCTGAACATTTTTTATTACCTTTTGTGCATTACTGCCCCTCTCCAAGATGGCGTCTTTGGTCTCATGTGCACTGTGTCTTCCTGCTATAAAACTCTACCCCAGCCTTCAGTCTGTGCTAGAGTATTCTGCCTTGCATCCAGCTCCTGACCTTGGTGACTCCCTGGCTATATACCTGCTCCTGTGATCCTGCTACTCTGCTCTGAGTTCCTGCTGCATACACCAGTTTCCAGTAATCCTCCTTCATCTGCTGCTCGTGTTTACTTCCATCTGCATTTGCTGGACATGTAGCCATTGAACTGCCTTATAAGCATATATATCTGTGTTTGGACTAAACAAGGACTTACTCGTGTCAAGTATCCTCAAGAATAACTGTGCTTCATAGACTTTCTGCATGATTGCGTTTTCCTCCGAAGTTCCTTAAAGACTGTTAAGCTGCGTTTAATATTTACACCAAGTGTTGTGGACTTAAGTTTCTCTCTGCACCTGTTTGAATCACCGTGTGATAATATAGACTTTACCACTTATAAAACTGTGTCCTGTATTTGTCTTGTTCCACGCAAAGAGTCTCCTGAGTTATCCCCTATAATTATTACAGGATATTCTAGCCCTGAAAAGAGGAGACTGCTGGAACAATGACTGCAGAAAGCAGATTAGAGCAGGTTCAGAGGCGCAAGATCAATGAGCGCCGAGGAGCATCGCCTTCGTGAAAGTCTATGTTTCTACTGCAGCCAGTCTGACCACTTCCTGATCAATTGTTCTAAGTGTCCTAGATGACCTAACAAGGTGCTAGCAGCAGTAGGGGAGTATGACAACTGTGATGATGAATCTGACATCTCTGAATGTAGCCTGACTTTAAACGCTGTATTCCATTCACTTTCTATGACTTCACCCCCCAAGGAGCTTAAGGAAAAGAACTCTCACTGTTCTCTCCCTATTAAGATCCTGTGTTCAGGACAGTGGATTTCCAGTGCAGCTATGATTGACTCTGGTGCAGGTGGCAATTTCATGGATATCGCATTTGCCAAGGAACATGGTATTGAAATTCAGCAAAGAGCCTCTCCAATTACCATGGAAACAGTGGATGGGTCACCTTTAATCTCTGGGCCTGTGGATCAGGAGACCGAACCCCTAGAAATTTTGTTGGAGCCTAATCATCAGGAGCAACTTTCTTTCTTGCTAATTTCTTCTCATTTTCCTGTGATTTTAGGCATTCCTTGGTTGCGTTCTCAGAACCCAATTATCAACTGGGAGACCAAGGAGATTATCTTTCCAACAAGGAGCAACTCAGCGTTACCAGAAGCTGTCTCTGACTCCACGGCTACGGAACCACATGTACATGTATTTTCTTTACCTCCAGCATATAAAGAGTTCTCTGACATCTGTATCAAGAAGAATGCAGATCAGCTTCCTCTACACAGGCATGTGCGCTATGTCCGTTTCTGAAACGGACATAGTGCTCCTGGACTTCCGCAAACACGGCCCAAACCCGGTTTATTCTTCTCCTTGTGTTAGGGCTGGCGGAACGCACCAAGTTAATAGAGAGATTTTATTTGGTGCGTTCGCAGCCCGGGGTCCACCGTGCAGGAGATGACCTGCTGCTGGCAAATGGCAGCCCTTTATTGCAGTAGAAGCGAACTCTGTTACTTCACAGAGACGCTGTGCCAGGTCTCACTCTAACCCTTGGTGGCTTTTGAGCTCGCGCCTGAGGACGCCCCGAGTCAGCAGCTGAGACCTTGGCAACTAAGATACGCGGAACCGTGTTGACTTCACAGGAGTATCCAGTAACTGCCGAGCTGATGGCAGTGTGTGGCAACACAAACATACAATCTCCTCACCGGACGAGCTGGTATTCTAGGGGCTTATTTCAGCCGGGGCCCTAAATCCACGATCACAATCTCCTCACTGGAGGTGCCAGCATTCTAGAGGCTTATTTCAGCCGAGTCCCTGAACACACATAAATGTGACCACACTGGCACATGCACATAACTGATTCAATACTAGCGCATGGCCGTGCGGTCATGAGAGCCTTAAATAGCTGCAAGTACAGGACCTTCCTAGAAGGACCAATGAGAGGCTGCTACAGAGCCTGAACACCTTCAGGACCTTCCTGGAGGACTAATGGATTTAGCTGCAGTATCTGAACATGTGACCCTCGATCTCCACTGAGAGATTTTACTCTGGGCATGCTCAGAACGAGAAAAGCAGGACTTAGTCCCAGAAGCATCTGCTCGTCGCTGCCCAGCACTGGCTTCAATGGCAGAAGCTGGAAAAGCAGCAGTAACCCTTTGTACAGAATCAGACTGAGCGAGATGCAGGGACTGATGTCTCTGCTGAGCAGGCTCCACTGCGGCATAAGAATGGGAGACCGCAGCAGAGATGGCCTGAGATTCCCCCTGTGCAGAGGCGGGAACTCGACCCCTAACATTACCCCCCTCCTAGGGCCCCCCCTGGGCCTCGCTACGCTCGAAGGCAGCAAAATGAGAATGCTTGGTCTGGGGGAAAATGTGTGTAAATGGGTTAGTAACTGGCTTAGTGATAGAAAGCAGAGGGTGGTTATAAATGGTATAGTCTCTAACTGGGTCGCTGTGACCAGTGGGGTACCACAGGGGTCGGTATTGGGGCCTGTTCTCTTCAACATATTCATTAATGATCTGGTAGATGGTTTACACAGTAAAATATTGATATTTGCAGATGATACAAAACTATGTAAAGCAGTTAATACAAGAGAAGATAGTATTCTGCTACAGATGGATCTGGATAAGTTGGAAACTTGGGCTGAAAGGTGGCAGATGAGGTTTAACAATGATAAATGTAAGGTTATACACATGGGAAGAAGGAATCAATATCACCATTACACACTGAACGGGAAACCACTGGGTAAATCTGACAGGGAGAAGGACTTGGGGATCCTAGTTAATAATAAACTTACCTGGAGCAGCCAGTGCCAGGCAGCAGCTGCCAAGGCAAACAGGATCATGGGGTGCATTAAAAGAGGTCTGGATACACATGATGAGAGCATTATACTGCCTCTGTACAAATCCCTAGTTAGACCGCACATGGAGTACTGTGACCAGTTTTGGGCACCAGTGCTCAGGAAGGATATAATGGAACTAGAGAGAGTACAAGGGAGGGCAACAAAATTAATAAAGGGGATGGGAGAACTACAATACCCAGATAGATTAGCGAAATTAGGATTATTTAGTCTAGAAAAAAGACGACTGAGGGGCGATCTAATAACCATGTATAAGTATATAAGGGGACAATACAAATATCTCGCTGAGGATCTGTTTATACCAAGGAAGGTGACGGGCACAAGGGGGCATTCTTTGCGTCTGGAGGAGAGAAGGTTTTTCCACCAACATAGAAGAGGATTCTTTACTGTTAGGGCAGTGAGAATCTGGAATTGCTTGCCTGAGGAGGTGGTGATGGCGATCTCAGTCGAGGGGTTCAAGAGAGGCCTGGATGTCTTCCTGGAGCAGAACAATATTGTATCATACAATTATTAGGTTCTGTAGAAGGACGTAGATCTGGGGATTTATTATGATGGAATATAGGCTGAACTGGATGGACAAATGTCTTTTTTCGACCTTACTAACTATGTTACTATGTTACTATGTAATGAGCTGCGGAGCCCGAATGTGCCCAGCAGGCTCCCAGGACCTGTCCTCAGGACCATAACCCTTCCAGTCCACCAAATAATTTTTTTTGCCACGTACCACCTTGCACCCCAAAATAGCATTCACCTCGTAATCGTCCTTAGACGAACCCGATGTCCCGGCAGATCACTCAGAAAACCGGGACATGTATACGGGCTTAAGGAGAGACACATGAAAGGTGTCGGTGATACCTAGGCATGGAAGAAGGGCCAGACGGTAGACCACAGGGTTAACCTGTTCGAGGACCTTGAAGGGACCCAAGTAGCGAGGTGCAAAATTAGTGGACTCAACATGCAGCCTGATGTTACGGGCGGAGAGCCACACTAAGTCGCCAGGAGCAAAGGTCGGAGCAGGGCGCCGATGTGCATCGGCGGAGGACCTCATTCTCTCCTTGGAGACCCGGATGGCATCCTGAGTGCGGTCCCAAATGTCCAGTGCCTCCACTGCCCAGTCTGCCACCCTAAAGTCAGCAGTAGACATGGGCATAGGAACAGGAACCCGCGGACGCTGGCCGTAATTAAGGAAGAAAGGAGTTTGACCGGTGGAGTCAGCTACAGAGTTGTTAAGCGCAAACTCCACCCATGGTAGCAAGGATGCCCAGTCATCCTGCCTGGCAGAGACAAAATGTCACAGATATGTGACCAGGGTCTGGTTGGCCCTCTCTACCAACCCATTCGTCTCGGGATGATATGCTGAGGAGAGATTCAACTCAATGCTGAGTAGACGACAAAGCTCTCTCCAGAATTGAGACGCAAACTGGCGACCCCGGTCACTGACAATTTTGTCCAGCATACCATGTAGGCGAAATATGTGTTTGATAAACAACGCCGCCAGAGCCCGTGCAGAAGGTAGCCGTGGAAGAGGCACCAAGTGCACCATTTTGGAAAAATGGTCGGTGATCACCCAAATAATGGTGCAGCTATGAGACTTGGGTAAGCCCACCACAAAATCAATCCCGACCATCTCCCAGGGCCTACCTGCCACCGGCAGAGGGTGAAGAAAGCCAGCTGGCCGTTGATGAGGAGACTTGTTCTTGGCACAAGAGACACATGCCGAACATAGTCAGCGAAGTCACGGACCATATGAGGCCACCAATATGTCCTCGCCAGTAACTCAGATATCCGTTTGGTCCCAAAATGTCCACCCACCCTAGACGAGTGAGCCCAAGAGAGAACCTCCGGACGCAAACTGGATGGTACAAAAGTCTTGCCCGGAGGCACAGACTCTAGCGAAACCGGGGCCACAGTTCTCAGGATCTCGGAAGGGACAATAAGCTGAGGCTCTTCTTCCTCCTCCTCAGATGATACCACGGAGCGAGAGAGAGCATCGGCACGAATGTTCTTCTCCCTGGAAAGAAAATGGAGGGTGAAATGAAACCGAGAGAAGAACAAGGACCATCTGGCCTGGCGAGAATTTAGCCACTGGGCGGTCTGTAAATAAACCAATTTCTTGTGGTCTGTAAATACTTGAAAAGCCTCTTTCACACGTCCAGATAATTCCGATACCGGAGAAATCGGTACCGGAGTTATCCGTGTCCGTGTGTCCGTGTGCTCACGTGGCACATCAGTGTGGCACACGTGCGGCATCCGTGTGCCGCCCGTGTGCCGCCCGTGTGCCGCCTGAGGACCACACAGACCGTGCAGGAGAGACAGCGCTACACTATGCGCTGTCCCCCCTGTGTGGTGCTGAAGGCGCACCCGCGGGAGAGAAGAGATGAATGATCAATTTTTTTAAATTTTTTGTTAAAAATAAAGTTGCTGGGACCTCCCGCCTCCCATCCCCAGTGCACCGCCTGGCCCCTTGCAGAAGACTTACTCACCCGGCTCCCGCGATGTCTCCTCTCTCCTCTCAGCGCCGGCAGCCTGTACTGTGTGAGCGGTCACGTGGGACCACTCATTACAGTGAGGAATATGCGCATATTCCTCACTGTAATGAGCGGTCCCACGTGACCGCTCACACAGGAGAAGGGGCCAGCGCTGAGAAGAGAGAGGAGACATCGCAGGAGCCGGGTGAGTATTTCTTCTGCAATGGGCTGGGCGGCGCACTGGGGATGGGAGGCGGGAAGTCCCAGCAACTTTATTTTTAACAAAAAATAACAAAAACTTGATCATTCATCTCTTCTCTCCCACGGGGGAGAAGAGATGAATGCCGCCTTCAGCACCACACAGGGGGGACAGCGCTTACTGTAGCGCTGTCTCTCCTGCGGGCGGTACGTGCACACGGAGGAGAGTGCACACTGTTCTCCGTGTGCACGTGTGCAGGACGTATTGCTGTACGTGCTGCCGGAGAAACACGGACATGCCTCCGTGTTTTGCACACGGACACACGGTCCGTGAAAACACGGAGACATGTGCATAGACCCATTCATTTGAATGGGTCTACGTGTGTCAGTGTCTCCGGTATGTGAGAAAACTGTCACTACACGTACCGGAGACACGGACGTGTGAAAGAGGCCAAAGGGAAAGCGAGCCCCCTCCAAGAGATGTCCCCACTCAGAGAAAGCCAACTTCATGGCTAGCAACTCCCTGTCCCCGATGGAATAATTCCTCTCCGCCGGTGTGAAGGTCTTGGAGAAGAAGCAGCAAGGATGCTTCCGACCTTGAGCATCCTTTTGGAAAAGGACTGCTCCAGCACCAATGGATGAGGCATCCACCTCCATGATAAATGGCTTATCTACATCGGGGCAATGTAGGGTGGGAGCGCTAGCAAAATGTGACTTAGTAGAAGAGAAGGCCTTGGAGACCTCTTCAGACCACAATTTGGGATTTGCTCCCTTCTTGGAGAGGGCTACCAAGGGAGCTACCAAAGTGGAGAAGTGGGGAATGAACTGGCGATAGTAATTAATGAACCCCATAAAGCGTTGTTTGGCAGGATCCATAGCCAATCCCTGGGCAGAGATGATATAGCCCAGGAAAGGTAAAGACTCCTGCTCAAACATACACTTCTCCAACTTTGCATAGAGGGAATTTGCCCGTAAAAGGTCGAAGACTCTGCCAACATCTCTCCGGTGGGAGTCAATATCTGGAGAGTACATGAGAATATCATCCAGATAGACTACGACCGAGGTGGAGAGCATATCCCGGAAGATATCGTTAACATAGTCTTGGAAAATGGCTGGGGCATTACAGAGGCCGAAGGGCATCACCAGATATTCATAGTGCCCATCCCTGGTGTTAAAAGCCGTCTTCCATTCGTCCCCCTCACGGATACGAATCAGGTTGTAAGCACCACGCAGATCTAATTTTGTGAATACCCTTGCTCCCCGAAGCCTATCAAAGAGCTCCGATATCAGGGGCAGAGGATACTTATTCTTAACGGTGATAGCGTTAAGACCCCTGTAATCTATGCATGGACGTAGTTCCCCGTTCTTCTTCTGTACGAAGAAGAACCCAGCCACTGCAGGTGACACTGACTTCCTGATGAACCCTCTTGCCAGATTCTCTTGAATATACTGAGACATTGCCTCCGTCTCCGGGAGAGATAACGGATAGGCTCGACCCTGGGGAGGCTCAGTACCAGGCAAGAGATCAATAGGACAGTCATAGGGGCGGTGGGGTGGAAGGGTCTCCGCCGCCTTTTTGGAGAACACGTCCGCATAGGGCCAATATTGCTTGGGGAGAGAGGATAGATCTGCGGGTACCTCAGTAGTAGCAACCTGAATGCATTCCCTCTGACACCTACCCCCACAAGATTCACCCCATCCCAGAATTCTGCCTGAGGACCACTCGATATGAGGAGAGTGGTACCATAGCGAAGGTATCCCCGACAGGACCTCATCAATTCCCTCAGGAATGATGAGCAGAGATATAATCTCCTGATGGGATGGCGACATGGACAGAGTAAAAGTGATGGTCTGGTGTGTTATCTGTGAGGGCAGTGTCGACCCATTCACCACTCGTACCGTTACTGGCTGAGCTAGCATTACCAGGGGTATTGCGTGACGTTGGGCGAAGGCAGAAGACATAAAATTGCCCTCAGCCCCAGAATCCATGCAGAACTCTACCGAGTGGGTGGATGAACCTATAGTAATTGTCCCCTTAAAGGACAATTTGGAGGCAAACGTCGCCGTGTCTAGTGTACCTCCACCTACTACCAGTAGACGCTGACGTTTCCTCGACCGCTGGGAACATCTGGTGGCAAGATGTCCTGACTGCTGGCAAACATGACAGACCTTGAGTGCACAAGCGGTCCGGGACTTAGATCCCGCTCGTGACACTTCCATGGCCTCATGTGACTCAGGGACCAGGACCGGAGATTCCAGAGGATTGGCGAAGGTGGGAGCCAGCCGAAACCTCTGCCTACACTGGGCTCGCTCTAACCTCCGCTCGTTAAAATGGAGGTCAATATGAGTGCAGACAGCTATTAACTCCTCCAGTGTGGCGGGAATATCCCTAGTGGCCAAAGCGTCCTTCATGTGGTCAGCCAGCCCCCTCCAAAATATGGGGATAAGGGCTTTATCCGACCACTCAAGCTCAGATGCTAGGGTACGGAAGTGGACAGCAAAATGACTGACCAAGGACGAACCCTGAGTCAATGCCAGCAGTTGGAGCGCTGTGTCATGGGTGACTCGAGGTCCTAAAAAGACCTGTTTCAGAGTGCTCAGGAACAGCGGAGCACTCTGCACCACATGATCACCACGCTCCCACAGCGGCGTAGCCCATTCCAGTGCCCTGTTCGACAAGAGAGACACAATAAATCCCACCTTTGCCCGCTCTGTGGGAAAACGTGCAGCCAGGAGCTCGAGGTACATAGAGCACTGACTCACGAAACCCCTACAAGATTTACTATCTACAGAAAATTTTTCTTGCAGCGGGAGGCGAGAAAATGTCGGAATAGGGGTGGCAGTGGACAAGGTTGCTGCAGCCACGCTAGCAGCCTGTAAAGCAACTGCGGTAACATCCACAGCTGAGGTTGTGCTCTCGAGAGCCGCCAACCTACCCTCCAGCTGCTGGATGTACCGCAAGGAATGCTGTATGTCCGCCATTTACTAGCCAGACCCTGGCACTAGTATTCTGTTAGGGCTGGCGGAACGCACCGAGTTAATAGAGAGATGTTATTTGGTACGTTCACAGCCCGGGGTCCACCGTGCAGGAGAGGACCTGCTGCTGGCATATGGCGGCCCTTTATGGCGGTAGAAGCTAACTCTGTTACTTCACAGAGATGCTGTGCCAGGTCTCACTCTGACCCTCGGTGGCTTTTGAGCCCGTGCCTGAGGACACCCCGAGTCAGCAGCTGAGACCTTGGCAACTAAGATACGTGGAACCCTGTTGACTTCACAGGAGTATCCAGCAACTGCCGAGCTGATGGCAGTGTGTGGCAACACAAACATACAATCTCCTCACCGGAGGAGCTGGTATTCTAGGGGCTTATATCAGCCGGGGCCCTAAATCCACGCACACAATCTCCTCGCCGGAGGTGCCGACATTCTAGGGGCTTATTTCAGCTGAGTCCCTGAACACACATAAATGTGACCACACTGGCGCATGCACATAACAGATTCAATACTAGCGCATGGTCGTGCGGTCATGAGAGCCTTAAATAGCTGCAGCAAGCACAGGACCTTCCTAGAAGGACCAATGAGAGGCTGCCACAGAGCATGAGCACCTTCAGGGCCTTCCTGGAGGACCAATGGATTTAGCTGCAGTATCTGAACATGTGACCCTCGATCTTCACTGAGAGATCTTACTCTAGGCATGCTCAGAACGAGAAAAGCAGGACTTAGTCCCAGAAGCATCTGCTCGCCACTGCCCAGCACTGGCTTCAATGGCAGAAGCTGGAAAAGCAGCAGTAACCCTTTGTACAGAGTCAGACTGAGCAAGATGCAGGGACCGACGTCTCTGCTGAGCAGGCTCCACTGCGGCAGGAGAAGAATGGGAGACCGCAGCGGAGATGGCCTGAGATTCCCCCTGTGCAGAGGCGGGAACTCGACCCCTAACAACAAGGACTTACTCATGTCAAGTATCCTCAAGAATAACTGTGCTTCATAGACTTTCTGCATGATTGCGTTTTCCTCCAAAGTTCCCTATAGACTGTTAAGCTGCATTTAATATTTACACCAAGTGTTGTGGACTTAAGTTTCTCTCTGCACCTGTTTGAATCACCGTGTGATAATATAGACTTTACTACTTATAAAACTGTGTCCTGTAGTTGTCTTGTTCCACGCAAATAGTCTCCTGAGTTATCCCATATAATTATTACAAGAGGATTGGATGTGACGCTGGGTATGAAAGTATTGAGGGATCTAAACCATCATCTATACCAGAGTGGGACCTAAGTATTGGCAATGCACCACCATGCACCGGCTGATAAACATTGATGCTGTTGGTGGGATCTGGGTGATGAATAACACTGGTCAACAGCATTTTTGGTGCCAAAGATATTTCATCGAATTTAGGGTATTTTTGGGGTGCTGATTCTGAATATGTCATCAGTTTTGCCAGATTGGCTCAAGTTTTTGAGATTTTTGGTATCTTATTTATAGCACTTGTTGGTAAATGCGACGCATCATCTCATTAATTTCTTTGGATTAGTACTTGAACTGAGCAGTTCTCAATATAGTTTTGTGTTAATTAGTGTTCTAAAAGTTTGTTCATAGCTTGATTTTTGCACTAACTTTATGTTGTTGTCTGTTTTCCAGTGAAAAGCATGAACTCATCAAGAAGAAGTTGTCTTAACGATCCAGACTCATTCTGTTACATTTGTGGTGAATACACACTGCCAAAACATAGAAGAAACATAACAGACTTCGTAAAAAAAGTGTATTTTGCCTATTTTGGGGTTATGCTTGGGGACCAAGACAAGTTTTGGGCACCACACATAGTGTGCAAAGCATGTATCGAATTATTACGAAAATGGAGCAAAGGACAAAGAAAAAGCTTCAAATTTGGTGTTCCAATGGTGTGGAGAGAGCCAAAAAATCATCATGATGACTGTTATTTATGGTAAACACAGGTACAGGCACATCTTCACAATGAGGGACAGGCCTTCTTGCAGATTCCATGTTACTCCCATTTTCGTTTCTTATGCTTATTGAATCCTTGCACTTGCACTGCACAGAAATAACAGTCATCATGATGATTTTTTGGCTCTCTCCACACCATTGGAACACCAAATTTGAAGCTTTTTCTTTGTCCTTTGCTCCATTTTCGTAATAATTCGATACATGCTTTGCACACTATGTGTGGTGCCCAAAACTTGTCTTGGTCCCCAAGCATAACCCCAAAATAGGCAAAATACACTTTTTTTTACGAAGTCTGTTATGTTTCTTCTATGTTTTGGCAGTGTGTATTCACCACAAATGTAACAGAATGAGTCTGGATCGTTAAGACAACTTCTTCTTGATGAGTTCATGCTTTTCACTGGAAAACAGACAACAACATAAAGTTAGTGCAAAAATCAAGCTATGAACAAACTTTTAGAACACTAATTAACACAAAACTATATTGAGAACTGCTCAGTTCAAGTACTAATCCAAAGAAATTAATGAGATGATGCGTCGCATTATACCAACAAGTGCTATAAATAAGATACCAAAAATGTCAAAAACTTGAGCCAATCTGGCAAAACTGATAGCATATTCAGAATCAGCACCCCAAAAATACCCCAAATTCATTAAAATATTTTGAACACCAGAAAAAAAAAATTTTTTTGTTGACCTGTGTAATTTGGCTAGAGGTCCTGACGAGCCCGGCACCCAGAGTGAGATGTTGACCAGACTACTGGTAGCCCAAGCCCACCCACTGTGAAGGATGGGTGTGTACCCGTACATTGTAACAACATTCTGGACAGCTAGTTTAATGTCCCCGGAGGTATCCAGCTGGCCAAAGTCTATATGTCTGATGGGGAAGTCCAGCTCTGGAGAGACTTCATGTTAAAGCCAGATAGGGGGTCGGCCTGGACCTATGCCATAGATGTGCAGCAAAGACAGTAGAGTGGAATGGCCAAGTGATCATGGCACTGATGTAGGTGGACTAGTGGACCAATGGACCTTGACTCTGGGACAACAAAACAGGCGTTTTTAAGACATGACTAGGACTTTGTGTGTCATATCACTATTATGAACAAAATCCCTATCAGAGAACGGTGTTGCCAAAACCCACCCAAGATGTACCAGGGGTGAAAGACATGGTGGCTAGCATGTTGGAGAACCAGGTGATCCAGGAGAGTAAAAGTCCTTGACCTGCTCCAGTTGTCTTGGTGTGGACGAAGGACAGGTCGCTCTGATTCTGTGTGGACTACAGAAAACTCAACTCTCAGAATGGCTGTGGTCCCTATCCTCTTCCGTGTATCAAAGAGTCTTTATCCACTCTGAGTCATGCAAAATTTTCCTCTCTTGACCTGGCCAGCGGATACTCGCAGGTACTGGTGGCCAAGAAAGACAAAGTAAAGATGTCCTTCATCTTACCCATGGGACTCAAACAGGTGCCGTTTGGCCTGTGCAATGCCTCTGGGACATTCCAGCAGTTCATGGAGCAGTGTCTGAGTGACTTCAACAACGAGTTGGTATTGATGTACTTAGACCATGTGGTAGTGTTCGAGACCTACTTCGACGATCACCTACAGAAGCTATGACAGGTCCTAGGGTGGTTGAGAGACCACCTCATCAAGATCAAGCCCAGGAAGTGCCAACTGTTTCAGCACCGGATAGAGTAGTTAGGACATTGGTTACCCCGGAGGCCATGTCATTGGGGCTGATGGTCACCTGGAAAGCCAATGAGAGGGAGGTCAATTTTGGAAGCAATAAGACATACAGGTGGCTCCAATGTGAGGTATATTGCCCCAACTATAGAGACATATAGACATGGTAATCGAGGCATGTCTCAGGTGGTGGCCCTGTGGGCTGAGTAAGAGCCCCAAACAGCGGGCTCCTGTCCAGACCATTTGAATATCTGCATCCCTACAGATCTTGATGCTTAACTATGCACAGATTGGGTATTCGGTCTAGGGGCATTTGTACTGTCTGGTCATGATAGATCATTTCACAAAATATGCACCGAAGACCAGACATCGCAGTCAGCTGCTGAGGCGGTCTGCACACACATTTTATATGAGTGTTCGAGCGTCTGCAGAGAATTCACTCGATTCAGGGGGCATAATTCCAGGGCACCCTGATGACCGAGCTATACCAACTTTATGGCATGGAGCATTCCTACACAACCCCATACCACCCCCAAAGGAATAGGGAATGCGAGTGGTTTACCACACCTTGCTCCAGATGCTGAGGACTCTGGAAGATAGTTAAAATATCTGGTGGAAGGAATCTTTGCCCAACTTAATGTGGGCATATGATAATGTACATGTCACAGTTCCACCCCTCAGAGTGTCTGGGATGCAGTAACTGACAGCTTGGCCATCCAATCCGGTACAGGGGCATGCTGAGCTGTTAGTGTGTTGATTGAGGCATCGGCTGTCTCCAAGTGTTCATTATTCTAGGTAATTGCCATGCTACTTAATTGAGTTGTGTCTCCCTCTGCCAGACATATTTTCAGCTTGTGAGGTTTGTGCTACTGTGCCTTGAGTTCTGTGTGCTTGATCTGTTGTTGCATGACCTTGGACTTTGTTCTGACTGTCTGTCTGTTTAACCCATTCAGCACTGATCCATTATCCTCCCGGTACTCTGACTTTGGAACGTTACCTGACCACGCTTTTGTCTCTTCCTTCTGTTTATAACATAACCTCTTTGCTTCAGACCCTGGATTCCTTGACCATTCTGACACACGGCTTGGCCATGTGAAGTGACTAGCATCAAATTATGTCTGGCCAATACATTTTTCTTTTTCGCCAGTATGAATCCTGTTCATACACTTTGTGACCAGGTGGTAAATTTGATGCAGATGAATCAGGATCTGGTGAAGGATTTCCAGAGTCTTGAGTTATAGCAATATCAGTTGCAGGGTCAGATAAATAACTTGATGAAGACCCCCATAGTCCCCCACTGCCAGCAGTGGCTGTGTCATGAGTACCCTCTGATGTGCAGTTGGTCTCTCCCGAGCCTGTGATATCCCTTCCTGATACATTTTTGGGAGAGAAAGACCAGTTTAGGGTATTCAGGGAGAGCTGTAGGTTATTTCTTACCCTATGCCCCCGTTCATCAGGGACATAGGGTAACCCCCTACTGCGAGGGGGTCCTCAGACCTTGACATTCTTTGTCCCCACAAGCCCCAGAAGTTTTCTGCTGACACCTTTTTTGACAGTTTAGGTCTGATATATGTTGAACCTGACAGAATCCAGGTCGCTGAGGCTAAGAACATGACCCTGGCCCAAGGAAGGTCGCACATCTGAAGACTACTGTACTGAGTGGTCCACTGAAGTTCTATGGAACAATGCTGCCCTCAGGTGCCATTTCCAAAGAGGCCTTTCAGAAACTCTCAAGGATGCTCTGGCTCTCCATGATGCTCCTTGCTGTCAGGACGCTGAACATTTTTTACCTTTTGTGCATTACTGCCCTTTTCCAAGATGGCGTCTTTGGTCTCATGTGCACTGTGTCTCCTGCTATAAAACTCCACCCCAGCCTTCAGTCTGTGCTAGAGTATTCTGCTTTGCATCCAGCTCCTGACCTATGATTACTCCCTGGCTATACACCTGCTTCTGTGAACCTGTGAGGTGATCTTGCTACTCTGCTCTGAGTTCCTGCTGCATACACAAGTTTCCAGTAATCCTCCTTCATCTGCTGTTCGTGTTTTCTTCCATCTGCATTTGCTGGTCATGTAAGCTGTTGCTGCTTTGCAATAACCTGAGACTATTAACCAGGCCTCCCTGGTTGAGCTAAGATATGATTTGAACTGCCTAGTAAGCATATCTATCAGTGCCTGGACTAAAACAAGGGTTTATTCGTGTCAAGTATCCTCAAGAATAACTGTGCTTCATAGTCTTTCTGCTTGATTGCATTTTCCTCTGAAGTTTCCTATAGACTGCTAAGCTGCGTTTAATATTTGCACCAACTGTTGTGGACTTGAGTTTCTCTCTGCACCTGTTTGAATCACCGTGTGATAATATAGACTTTACCACTTATAAAACTGTGTCCTGTAGTTGTCTTGTTCCGCACAAAGGGACTCCTGAGTTATCCCCTATAATTATTACAGGATACTCTACCCTAAAAAAAAAAAAAAGAGACTGCTGGAACAATGACTGCAGAAAGCAAATTAGAGCAGGTGTTTTCCATAATTAGATCACTGCAGAAAGATGTGGAAGGTCTGCAAAAGAAGTTTGGAAGCTTTGAACACAATCAACAAGTGTTTGGACAAACTTTGCAGGACTTGAGAAACTGCATGGCAGCCCAGGAAAACAAACTTGCTGGCATAGAGTCCCAGCATGGATGGGCTTTTCAGGACATAAGCACCAAAATAGCTGCACAAGTGACTTTACCCTCTGGGCAACCGCCACCAGCTGGCCCACCTAAGTTGCCCCATTCAGATTTAATGGTGATCGCGACAAATTCCGTTGCTTTGTGAATCAATGTATGCTATATTTTGATGTGCATGCTGACCGTTTTCCTACTGATAGATCCAAAGTATTGTGTGTAATAATGCTACTGACCTCACGAGCGCTCGCCTGGGCAAATCCAATGATTGAGTCTCGTGACCCACGGTTAAATGACTTGGATTATTTCTTGGCCACTATGGCATTAATGTTTGATGACCCTAATCGCCATGCAACCGCTGAATCTGCTTTGTTGACTTTACGCCAGGCTAAACGTTCTGTTATTGAGTATGCCACTGAATTCAGGAGATTGGCGGTAGATACCAATTGGGACAGTTATGCACAATTGCCTATTTTTAAAAGGGGTCTGTCTAGTATTGTAAAAGATGAACTAGCCTGCTCTGAGTCACCACAAGAGCTAGAGACATTTATACAGCATTGTGTGTGCATAGACATTCACCTTACTGAGCGTAGGCAGGAGAAATTTGCTGCATATAACCGTGTTTCTAACTTTTCCCTTCCTTCCAAAGAGCCTGCAGGTAAAACCTCTCGGGAGGTGGAGGAGGTGCCCATGCAAATTGATTCCGTTCAGAGGCGCGAGATCAATGAGCGCCGGGAGCATCGCCTGCGTGAAAGTCTATGTTTCTACTGCGGCCAGTCTGACCACTTCTTGATCAATTGTCCTAAGTGTCCTAGACGGCCTAACAAGGTGCTAGCAGCAATAGGGGAGTATGACAATTGTGATGATGAATCTGACATCTCTGAATGTAGCCTGCCTTTAAATGCTGTATTCCATTCACTTTCTATGACTTCACCCCCCAAGGAGCTGAAGGAAAAGAACTCTCACTGTTCTCTCCCTATTAAGATCCTGTGTTCAGGACAGTGGATTTCCAGTTCAGCTATGATTGACTCTGGTGCAGGTGGCAATTTCATGGATATCGCATTTGCCAAGGAACATGGTATTAAAATTCAGCAAAGAGCCTCTCCAATTACCATGGAAACAGTGAATGGGTCACATTTAATCTCTGGGCCTGTGGATCAGGAGACCGTACCCCTTGAAATTTTGTTGGAGCCTAATCTGTTGTGAATTTGCTTTTTGCTCCCTCTAGTGGTTACTAGTTTTTTGACTCTGGTTTTTCTGTCATTCCTTTTATCCGCACCTGGGTCGTTAGTTAGGGGTGTTGCTATATAAGCTCCCTAGACCTTCAGTTCAATGCCTGGCAACGTAGTTATCAGAGCTAGTCTGCTGTGCTCCTGTCTACTGATCCTGGTTCCAGTTATATCAGCTAAGTCTGCCTTTTGCTTTTTGCTATTTGTTTTGGTTTTGTATTTTTGTCCAGCTTGTTCCAAATCTATATCCTGACCTTTGCTGGAAGCTCTAGGGGGCTGGTGTTCTCCCCCCGGACCGTTAGACGGTTCGGGGGTTCTTGAATTTCCAGTGTGGATTTTGATAGGGTTTTTGTTGACCATATAAGTTACCTTTCTTTATTCTGCTATCAGTAAGCGGGCCTCTCTGTGCTAAACCTGGTTCATTTCTGTGTTTGTCATTTCCTCTTACCTCACCGTTATTATTTGTGGGGGGCTTCTATCCAGCTTTGGGGTCCCCTTCTCTGGAGGCAAGAAAGGTCTTTTGTTTTCCTCTACTAGGGGTAGCTAGATTCTCCGGCTGGAGCGTGTCATCTAGAATCAACGTAGGAATGATCCCCGGCTACTTCTAGTGTTGGCGTTAGGAGTAGATATATGGTCAACCCAGTTACCACTGCCCTATGAGCTGGATTTTTGTATTCTGCAGACTTCCACGTACCTCTGAGACCCTCGCCATTGGGGTCATAACAGTTTGCCAGGCCAATATTAAATGTTTAATGCGTTGCAGAAGAGGGATTATAAGAAAGAAGATTCTGAGTTTTTTTTTTTTTTTCTTTCTTCTTCCCCTTTACCTCAGAGTGGCTATGCTTGCTGCAGACATGAATGTCCAGACCTTGATTACAAGTGTGGACCAGCTGGCTACTCGTGTGCAGGGCATACAAGACTATGTTATCAGAAATCCTAGGTCAGAACCTAAAATACCGATTCCTGAACTGTTTTCCGGAGACAGGTTTAAGTTTAGGAATTTTGTGAATAATTGTAAATTGTTTTTGTCCCTGAGACCCTGTTCATCTGGAGACTCTGCTCAGCCAGTAAAAATAGTTATTTCGTTCTTACGGGGCGACCCTCAGGATTGGGCTTTTTCGCTGGCGCCAGGAGATCCGGCATTGGCTGATATTGATGCGTTTTTTCTGGCGCTCGGTTTACTTTATGAGGAACCCAATCTTGAGATTCAGGCAGAAAAGGCCTTGCTGGCTATGTCTCAGGGGCAGGACGAGGCTGAAGTGTATTGCCAAAAATTTCGGAAATGGTCCGTGCTGACACATTGGAACGAGTGTGCACTGGCCGCTAATTTTAGAAATGGCCTATCTGAAGCCATTAAGAATGTTATGGTGGGTTTTCCCATTCCCACAGGTCTCAATGATACTATGGCACTGGCTATTCAAATTGACCGGCGGTTGCGGGAGCGCAAAACCGCAAATTCCCTCATGGTGTTGTCTGAACAGACACCTAATTCGGTGCAATGTGATAGAAAAACCGCAAATTCCCTCATGGTGTTGTCTGAACAGACACCTGATTTAATGCAATGTGATAGAATCCTGACTAGAAATGAGCGGAAAATTCATAGACGCCGGAATGGCTTGTGCTACTACTGTGGTGATTCTACACATGTTATCTCAGCATGCTCTAAACGTATAGCTAAGGTTGTTAGTCCTGTCACCGTTGGTAATTTGCAACCTAAATTTATTCTGTCTGTAACTTTGATTTGCTCACTGTCGTCTTATCCTGTCATGGCGTTTGTAGATTCAGGTGCTGCCCTGAGTCTTATGGATCTGTCATTTGCTAAGCACTGTGGTTTTACTCTTGAACCATTAGAAAATCCTATTCCTCTTAGGGGTATTGATGCTACGCCATTGGCAGCAAATAAACCGCAGTATTGGACACAGGTTATCATGTGCATGACTCCTGAACACCGCGAGGTGATACGTTTCCTGGTTTTACATAAAATGCATGATTTGGTTGTTTTAGGGCTGCCATGGTTACAGACCCATAATCCAGTCCTGGACTGGAAGGCTATGTCAGTCTCAAGTTGGGGCTGTCGTGGTATTCATGGGGATTCCCTGCCTGTGTCTATTGCTTCTTCTACGCCTTCGGAAGTTCCGGAGTATTTGTCTGATTATCAGGATGTCTTCAGTGAGTCTGAGTCCAGTGCACTGCCTCCTCATAGGGACTGTGACTGTGCTATAGATTTGATCCCAGGCAGTAAGTTTCCTAAGGGAAGACTGTTTAATCTGTCGGTACCTGAACATACCGCTATGCGTTCATATATCAAGGAGTCTCTGGAGAAAGGACATATTCGTCCGTCTTCTTCCCCCCTTGGTGCGGGATTCTTTTTTGTGGCAAAAAAGGACGGATCTTTGAGACCTTGTATTGATTATCGGCTTTTAAATAAGATCACTGTCAAATTTCAGTATCCTTTACCGCTGTTGTCTGACTTGTTTGCCCGGATTAAAGGTGCCAAGTGGTTCACCAAGATAGACCTTCGTGGTGCGTACAACCTTGTGCGCATTAAGCAAGGTGATGAATGGAAAACCGCATTCAATACGCCCGAAGGTCATTTTGAGTACTTGGTGATGCCTTTTGGGCTCTCCAATGCGCCTTCAGTTTTTCAGTCCTTTATGCATGACATTTTCCGGAAGTATCTGGATAAATTTTTGATTGTTTATCTGGATGATATTTTGGTTTTTTCTGATGATTGGGATTCGCATGTGGAGCAGGTCAGGTTGGTCTTTAAAATTTTGCGTGAAAATTCTTTGTTTGTCAAGGGCTCAAAGTGTCTCTTTGGTGTACAGAAGGTTCCCTTTTTGGGGTTCATTTTTTCCCCTTCTGCTGTGGAGATGGACCCAGTCAAGGTCCGAGCTATTCTTGATTGGACTCAGCCCTCGTCGGTTAAGAGTCTTCAGAAGTTCTTGGGTTTCGCTAACTTCTACCGTCGTTTTATCGCTAATTTTTCTAGCATTGTGAAACCGTTGACGGATATGACCAAGAAGGGCTCCGATGTAGCTAACTGGGCTCCTGCTGCCGTGGAGGCTTTCCAGGAGTTGAAGCGCCGGTTTACTTCGGCGCCTGTTTTGTGCCAGCCCGATGTCTCACTTCCCTTTCAGGTTGAGGTGGATGCTTCAGAGATTGGAGCAGGGGCCGTTTTGTCGCAGAGAGGCCCTGGTTGCTCTGTTATGAAACCTTGTGCCTTTTTCTCCAGGAAGTTTTCGCCTGCCGAGCGAAATTATGATGTGGGCAATCGGGAGTTGTTGGCCATGAAATGGGCATTTGAGGAGTGGCGTCATTGGCTCGAGGGTGCTAAGCATCGTGTGGTGGTCTTGACTGATCACAAAAATCTGATGTATCTCGAGTCTGCTAAACGCCTTAATCCGAGACAGGCCCGCTGGTCATTGTTTTTCTCCCGCTTTGATTTTGTTGTCTCGTATTTACCAGGTTCAAAGAATGTGAAGGCCGATGCTCTTTCTAGGAGCTTTGTGCCTGATGCTCCTGGAGTCGCTGATCCTGTTGGTATTCTTAAAGATGGAGTTATCTTGTCAGCTATTTCTCCGGATCTGCGACGTGTGTTGCAGAGATTTCAGGCTGATAGGCCTGAGTCTTGTCCACCTGACAGACTGTTTGTCCCGGATAAATGGACCAGCAGAGTCATTTCCGAGGTTCATTCCTCGGTGTTGGCAGGTCACCCGGGAATTTTTGGCACCAGAGATCTGGTGGCCAGGTCCTTTTGGTGGCCTTCCTTGTCAAGGGATGTGCGGTCATTTGTGCAGTCCTGTGGGACTTGTGCTCGAGCTAAGCCTTGCTGTTCTCGTGCCAGCGGTTTGCTCTTGCCCTTGCCTGTCCCGAAGAGACCTTGGACACATATCTCCATGGATTTCATTTCTGATCTTCCGCTATCTCAGGGCATGTCCGTTATCTGGGTGATATGTGATCGCTTCTCCAAGATGGTCCATTTGGTTCCTTTGCCTAAGCTGCCTTCCTCTTCCGATCTGGTTCCTGTGTTTTTCCAGAACGTGGTTCGTTTGCACGGCATCCCTGAGAATATTGTGTCAGACAGAGGATCCCAGTTCGTTTCTAGGTTCTGGCGATCCTTTTGTAGTAGGATGGGCATTGATTTGTCGTTTTCGTCTGCTTTCCATCCTCAGACTAATGGACAGACGGAGCGAACCAATCAGACTTTGGAGGCTTATTTGAGGTGTTTTGTCTCTGCTGATCAGGACGATTGGGTGACATTCTTGCCGTTGGCTGAGTTTGCCCTTAATAATCGGGCTAGTTCCGCCACCTTGGTTTCGCCTTTTTTCTGCAACTCTGGTTTCCATCCTCGCTTTTCTTCGGGTCATGTGGAGCCTTCTGACTGTCCTGGGGTGGATTCTGTGGTAGATAGGTTGCAGCGGATCTGGAATCATGTGGTGGACAACTTGAAGTTGTCACAGGAGAGGGCTCAGCGCTTTGCCAACCGCCGCCGCGGTGTGGGTCCCCGACTATGCGTTGGGGATTTGGTATGGCTTTCTTCCCGCTTTGTTCCTATGAAGGTCTCCTCTCCCAAATTTAAACCTCGTTTTATTGGGCCTTACAAGATATTGGAAATCCTTAATCCTGTATCTTTTCGTCTGGATCTTCCTGTGTCGTTTGCTATTCACAATGTATTTCATAGGTCCTTGTTGCGGCGGTACATTGTGCCTGTAGTTCCTTCTGCTGAGCCTCCTGCTCCGGTGTTGGTTGAGGGCGAGTTGGAGTACGTGGTGGAGAAGATCTTGGATTCTCGCCTCTCCAGGCGGAGGCTTCAGTACCTGGTCAAGTGGAAGGGCTATGGTCAGGAGGATAATTCCTGGGTGGTCGCCTCTGATGTTCATGCGGCCGATTTAGTTCGTGCCTTTCATGCCGCTCATCCTGATCGCCCTGGTGGTCGTGGTGAGGGTTCGGTGACCCCTCACTAAGGGGGGGGGTACTGTTGTGAATTTGCTTTTTGCTCCCTCTAGTGGTTACTAGTTTTTTGACTCTGGTTTTTCTGTCATTCCTTTTATCCGCACCTGGGTCGTTAGTTAGGGGTGTTGCTATATAAGCTCCCTAGACCTTCAGTTCAATGCCTGGCAACGTAGTTATCAGAGCTAGTCTGCTGTGCTCTTGTCTACTGATCCTGGTTCCAGTTATATCAGCTAAGTCTGCCTTTTGCTTTTTGCTATTTGTTTTGGTTTTGTATTTTTGTCCAGCTTGTTCCAAATCTATATCCTGACCTTTGCTGGAAGCTCTAGGGGGCTGGTGTTCTCCCCCCGGACCGTTAGACGGTTCGGGGGTTCTTGAATTTCCAGTGTGGATTTTGATAGGGTTTTTGTTGACCATATAAGTTACCTTTCTTTATTCTGCTATCAGTAAGCGGGCCTCTCTGTGCTAAACCTGGTTCATTTCTGTGTTTGTCATTTCCTCTTACCTCACCGTTATTATTTGTGGGGGGCTTCTATCCAGCTTTGGGGTCCCCTTCTCTGGAGGCAAGAAAGGTCTTTTGTTTTCCTCTACTAGGGGTAGCTAGATTCTCCGGCTGGAGCGTGTCATCTAGAATCAACGTAGGAATGATCCCCGGCTACTTCTAGTGTTGGCGTTAGGAGTAGATATATGGTCAACCCAGTTACCACTGCCCTATGAGCTGGATTTTTGTATTCTTCAGACTTCCACGTACCTCTGAGACCCTCGCCATTGGGGTCATAACACTAATCATCAGGAGCAACTTTCTTTCTTGCTAATTTCTTCTCCTCATTTTCCTGTGATTTTAGGCATTCCTTGGTTGCGTTCTCAGAACCCAATTATCAACTGGGAGACCAAGGAGATTATCTTTCCAACAAAGAGCAACTCAGCGTTAACAGAAGCTGTCCCTGAGTCCACGGCTACGGAACCACATGTACAGGTATTTTCTTTACCTCCAGCTTATAAAGAGTTCTCTGACATCTGTGACAAGAAGAATGCAGATCAGCTTCCTCCACACAGGCATTATGACTGTCCCATTGAGCTGCTTCCCGGGGCAGTCATTCCTTTTGGTAACGTATACCCTTTGGCGGCACCTGAGCTTCAAGCCTTAAAAGAGTATATTGATGAAAATCTGGCCAAAGGCTTCATACGTCCTTCTTCCTCACCAGCAGGAGCACCTATCTTTTTTGTAAAGAAGAAGGATGGGACCCTGAGACCCTGTGTTGACTATCGAGAACTCAATAAGGTAACTGTACGAAACTGTTACCCTTTGCCTCTGATTCCCGAATTACTGGAAAGAGTCTGCCATGCTAAGGTGTTCTCTAAACTGGATCTTCGTGGGGCTTATAATTTGGTGCGTATTCGTCCAGGGGATGAGCGGAAGATAGCATTCAGATGCCGGTATGGACACTTTGAATTTCTTGTGATGCCCTTCGGGCTTTGTAACGCCCCTGCAACATTTCAACACCTTGCTAATGACATTTTCAGAGATTTGTTGGACTAGTTTGTAGTGATCTATTTGGACGATATACTAATCTTTTCTGACTCTCTACAGGAACATGAAGAACATGTCAAAACTGTTTTAAGATGTCTGAAAGAGAACCATCTGTATATCAAGCCGGAGAAATGCGAGTTCCATTGTTCTGAGATACAGTTCTTTGGTTATATCATCTCTCCCCAGGGGCTGAACATGGAATCTGGTAAGATTTAGGCTCTCCTTGACTGGCCGGTACCCAAGAATGTTAAGGAGGTCCAACGTTTTATTGGTTTTGCAAATTTCTACAGACGCTTCATTCAAAATTTTTCTGATATTGTCTGGCCCATTACTTCCTTGACAAAGAAGGAAAAGCCCTTTAAGTGGTCATCACAGGCTCAAGAAGCTTTTGATCGGCTTAAAGTCTGTTTCACATCAGCACCGCTGTTGATACACCCAGATCCAACACTTCCTTTCATTGTGGAGGTGGACGCTTCTGATAATGCTTTGGGGGCTATTCTCTCCCAAAGAACTGGAGAGAAGGGTCTGCTACATCCTTGTGCTTTCTTTTCCCGTAGACTAACCTCAGCAGAGAAGAATTACAACGTGGGAGACAAGGAATTGCTGGCTATTATTGCGTCTTTCAAAGAATGGAGGCATCATCTGCAAGGAGCTGCACAACAGATCATAGTGCTAACTGACCAACGCAATCTAGAGTTCCTTAGATCCGCTAGATGTCTTTCTCCTCATCAGGCTCGTTGGAACTTATTTTTAAATCAATTTAACTTTGTTATCTCATACCATCCAGGTTCTTGTAATGGGAAGGCTGATGCTTTATCCTGAATCCATGCTGCGGATTCCGTACCTGGAGCCCCGTCCAAGACCATTCTATCTGATGCCAATTTCATCAGAGTTATCCATGATCAGGATTTGTGGAAGGAGTGCAGGGAGGCCTATGAAGGTGATGTATTTCTAGCAAACCCACCTGTGGATATTAATCTTGTCTTTAAGGGTGGCATGTGGTTCAGAGATCGACGTATCTACATCCTGGAGGTCATCCGTCTGCAGATCCTCAAGTTGGTACATGACTCCAAGTTGGCTGGTCACAGGGGGTACAGAAGACACAAGAGTTCCTGAGCCGATTCTTCTGGTGGCCAACTTGCCTGAAGGATACCAAGGACTATGTTCTTTCTTGCGAGGTATGTGCCCTTTACAAGACTCCTCATGTGGCACCTACGGGTCTTCTGCAACCATTACTTGTTCCGTCCCGCCCTTGGGGGTCTATATCAATGGACTTTATTGTGGAGCTGTCTACATCGGGGGGCATGAATACAATCATGGTGGTAGTTGATCGCCTGACTAAAGCTGCTCATTTTGTTCCATGCACCGGCCTCCCCTCAGCTAAAGATACAGTGAACTTGGTTATACAGAATGTCTTTCAGTTGCACGGGGTTCCAGATGAGATCATCTCTGACCGTGGAGTACAGTTCACTTCAAGATTCTGGAAGGGGTTTTGCTCTGCACTCAATATTAATGTCTGTCTCTCTTCTGCTTACCATCCCCAGACAAATGGTCAGACTGAGCTTACCAACCAGACGCTGGAGCAATATATAAGATGTTATGTCAGCCATCTCCAGGATGATTGGTTGGAGTAGTTGCCGTTAGCCAAATTTTCATATAATAATTCTCAGACCGCCTCCACTAAATTTACACCTTTCTTTTCCAATCTGGGTGATCATCTGTGTATTTTACCTAGGTCTCCAATTAATTATCCGGTTCCGGCAGTGGAGGAAAGGCTGACTGCGATGAGACAGAATCTGGAGGTTCTGAAGGAATCCCTGACCACAGCTCAAGAGCGTTATAAGAGATCGGCTGATAGATTCCGTAAACCTGCACCCATGTTCAAAGGAGGAGATTCCGTGTGGTTAGCAACTAAGAATCTGAAGGTAAACATTCCTTCACAAAAACTTGGACAGAAATTCATTGGCCCTTTCAAGATCAACGGTATTGTGAGCTCTGTGGCCTGCCGGCTGAAGCTGCCTAGGACTATGAAGGTACACCCCAGTTTTTCATGTATCTTTACTAAAGCCTGTATCTCCTAATACCTTCCAGGGACGTGTTGTGCCACCTCCGCAGCCTGTGGTGATTGATGGGCAAGAACAATTTGTGGTGGAGGAAATTATTGATTCCAAGATTCGCAGGAATCGGCTCCAATATCTGATAAGATGGCAGGGATATCACCCTGAGGAAGACTCTTGGGAACCTGTGGAAAACATCAATGCCCAACAGAAGATTTCTCATTTTCATCAGAGATTCCCTGAGAAACCAGGTCCAGGATCGTCCTGAGGCCGCTTCTAAGGAGGGAGTAATGTCAGGACTCTGAACATTTTTTACCTTTTGTGCATTAGTGCCCTTTTCCAAGATGGCGTCTTTGGTCTCATGTGCACTGTGTCTCCTGCTATAAAACTCCACCCCAGCCTTCAGTCTGTGCTAGAGTATTCTGCCTTGCATCCAGCTCCTGACCTATGATTACTCCCTGGCTATGCACCTGCTCCTGTGAACCTGTGAGGTGATCCTGCTACTCTGCTCTGAGTTCTTGCTGCATACACAAGTTTCCAGTAATCCTCCTTCATCTGCTGTTCGTGTTTACTTCCATCTGCATTTGCTGGTCATGTAAGCTGTTGCTGCAATAACCTGAGACTATTAACCAGGCCTCCCTGGTTGAGCTAAGATTAGTGTTGAGCGATACCGTCCGATACTTGAAAGTATCGGTATCGGATAGTATCGGCCGATACCCGAAAAGTATCGGATATCGCCGATACCGATACCCGATACCAATACAAGTCAATGGGACACCAAGTATCGGACGGTATCCCTGATGGTTCCCAGGGTCTGAAGGAGAGGAAACTCTCCTTCAGGCCCTGGGATCGATATTAATGTGTAAAATAAAGAATAAAAATAAAAAATATTGATATACTCACCTCTCCGACGCAGCCTGGACCTTACCGATATAACCGGCAGCTTCCGTTCCTAAGAATTATTTTACACATTAATATCGATCCCGATACCGATTCCCGATATCACAATAGTATCGGATCTCGGTATCGGAATTCCGATACCGCAAATATCGGCCGATACCCGATACTTGCGGTATCGGAATGCTCAACAGTAGCTAAGATATGATTTGAACTGCCTAATAAGCATATCTATATGTGCCTGGACTAAGACAAGGCTTTATTCGTGTCAAGTATCCTCAAGAATAACTGTGCTTCATAGACTTTCTGCTTGATTGCATTTTCCTCTGAAGTTTCCTATAGACTGCTAAGCTGCGTTCATTATTTGCACCAAGTGTTGTGGACTTGAGTTTCTCTCTGCACCTGTTTGAATCACCGTGTGATAACATAGACTTTACCACTTATAAAACTGTGTCCTGTAGTTGTCTTGTTCCACGCAAAGAGTCTCCTGAGTTATCCCCTATAATTATTACACTTGCTCTCTGATGGAGTCAATGACTTAGGCCATATGAATGGACCTCAGAATCCATGAGAGTCATGGTGAACAGCAGGCTGCATGTTATACTTTCCCAGATCAAGTCCTTTTACCCGATCTTAGAGTTGCAAGTCTTCATGTTGCAGAGAAAAGATGGAGACAAGACCTCCAACTCTGTCATTCTGTGGTCTCTATGGACATTTTCTTAATAATTGCCCAACTTGTCCTTAATAGTGTTGAGCATTCCGATACTGCAAATATCGGGTATTGGCCGATATTCGCTGTATCAGAATTCCGATACCGAGTTCCGATATTTTTGTGATATCGGAAATCGGAATTGGAAGTTCCTATAAGTTCCCAGGCGTGTGCGGTGCGTATGGTTCCCAGGGTCTGGAGGAGAGGAGACTCTCCTTCAGGCCCTGGGATCCATATTCATATAAAAAATAAAGAATAAAAATAAAAAATATGGATATACTCACCCCTCCGACGGACCCTGGACCTCAGCGGTGCAACCGGCAGCCTCCGTTCCTAAGAATGCAGTGAGTCTAGGACCTGCGATGACGTCATGGTCTTGTGATTGGTCGCGTGACCGCTCATGTGACTGCGACGTCATCGAAGGTCCTTCACTCACTGCATTCTTAGGAACGGAGGCAGACGCTTGCACCGGTGAGAGCCAGGGTCCGTCGGAGGGGTGAGTATATCCATATTTTTTATTTTTATTCTTTATTTTTACATGAATATGGATCCCAGGGCCTGAAGGAGAGTTTCCTCTCCTTCAGACCCTGGGAACCATCCAGGATAGCTTTCGATATTTGTGTCCCATTGACTTGTATTGGTATCGGGTATCGGTATTGGCGATATCTGATATATTTTGGATATCGGCCGATCCAATCTGATACCAATACTTTTGAATATCGGAAGGTATCGCTCAACACTAGTCCTTAACCTATCAAACCATCCGGAGAACGTTTGAGTCTGGATGATGGCCGAGGAGGTCACCCAGACTTCCTTGTACCTTTTTTTTCCTACTGATAGATACGATGATTTCCTTCACAAACCAAGTGTTATCAACATTGGCATTCATTGACTGTGGGTCTGCTGCTAACTATATTGATTCAGTACTATTTTGAGGTTTGGGATAGGGTTGGTTAGTTTATAAAGACACATTCAAGTCATCGCCCTTGACAAGACATCGTTAGCTCATAATTTAGTCAAGCGAGCAATAATGGATTTCACTCTCCAAGTGGGAGCACTCCACTCTGGATCCATTTCCTGTTTTGTGTTGGATAATTTACCTGCTGGATTGATACTGGGGTTTCCATGGTTGCAGATTCACATTCCAATTATTAATAGGTGTCAGAAGGAGATTGTGAAATGGAGCCCCAATTGTTACAAGAAATGTCTAAAACGTACAAATATGCTCTGCTCGTGTGGAGTGTCTTCCAGGGTACCTGAAGGACTTCGGAGATGTGTTCTCAGAAAAAGAGGCGGAGATACTACCTCCCCATCATCCCTATAATTGTGCTATTGATCCTATTGCTAGCGCCAAAATGCCAAAAGCTCAACTTTACAATTTGTCGAGGTTTGAAGACCGCCATGAATGAATATGTTAATGAAAGTTTACAGAAGGGTAATATCTGCCCTTCCTCCTCCCCTATAGCTGCTGGATTTTTCTTTGTAAAAAAAACAGATGGGGGTCTCTGTCCTTGCAATGATTTCTGATAACTAAACAAGATCACAGTTAAAAATACTTACCCACTTCAACTCATCCCCGAATTATATAATCAGCTTTTGGGGGTCGGGGTGTTTTCTAAAGTCGATCTTAAAGGGGCTTACAATTTCATACACATCCTGGAGTGGAATAGACGTTTTTAACATCTGAGGGTTTTTTTGAAAACCTTGACATGCCTAATGGATCATCCAATGCACCTGCTGTGTTTCAAAATTTTATGAATGATATTTTTCTGATTGCATTGGAAGATATGTTGTGATTACCTCGATGACATTCTAATTTTCCCTCCAGATTTGGACACTCACCAGGAACATGTCAGTGTTGTGTTACAGAGATTGAGGCAGAACTCTCTGTTTGCTAAATTAGAGAAATGTGTTTTTTTCTGTTCAGGATATCTCTTCCTTTGGTCTTATCTTGTCAGCAGAAGGGTTTAAGATGGACACTGGGAAGGTGATCTTGTGATCTTAAGGCTTCACAGTGTTTTCTGGGATTCAGCAACTATTATTGGAAATTTATCAAAGGGTTTTCGCAGATTGCTAAACCACTTACTGACCTTGGTTTTTTTTTCAAAAAAAATTTCTCCGGAGAGAAATTATGATGTTGGGAATCGGGAGTTACTTGCTGTCAAATTGGCCTTTGAGGAATGGAGGCATTTTTTGGAGGGAGCTGTTCATCCAGTTACAGTGATCACTGATCACAATGATTTAGCTTACACTGAATCGGTTAAAAGGTTAACTCCTAGACAGGCCAGATGGTGATTTTTTTTTTCTCTCGGTTTAATTTTTTTATTACATTCAGGTCAGGGTATAAGAATGCATTATCTCATATTCTAGATTCCAGAACCTCCATCCTCCATTATTCCTGAGGGTATTTGTGGTTTTGCAACCTCAGAATTTGGAAGAGGAGATTCGTAAAGTCCAGTCATTGGCTCTTTCTACTTCCCCATTGTTCAAATTATTTGTGCCAATGTACCTAAGACTGCAGGTGTTACAGGAATTTCATGATTCCATCTTAAGTGGTAATCCTGGGTTTACTGCTACATGGTAAACCACTGCTAGACTGGTGACCATCCATGCATAATGATATTAAAGATTCTGTATCTGGTTGTGAAATATGCACACCTAGTTTTCTCTTCTTGAGATGTAGATGCTGATCAGTTAGTTAGGACGTTCCATTTAAAATTTCCTGGTAAGCCTGGAGGTCCCCCATAAAAGAGGGGGTACTGTCACGGATCCACCCCTCAGAGTGTCTGGGATGCAGTTACTGATAGACCATCTGATCTGGTTTAGGGGTTTGCTGGAGCTGCTAGTATGCTGATTGACAGCTCAACTTATCTATTCTGAGTCTGGGAGGCGTCGGATGTCTTCAAGTTTTCATTATTCCAGGTGATTGCCATGCTACTTAATTGAGCTGTGTCTCCAAGCCCTCTGTCAGATGTACATTCAGCTTATGAGGTTTGTGCCCCTGTGCCTTGTGTTCTGTGTGCTTGATCTGTTGTTGCCTGTCCTTGGACTTCATTCAGACCATCTATCTGTTTAACCATTGACCATTCTGACTCACGGTTTGGCTGTGAAAATTGACTAGCGTCGCAGTACACAGCATCACTGGCTACTTACTGCATGTTAGGCGCCGGGATTTTTCCACTGCACGGGATAGATCCCAAGCCTTGTCTGGTGCTGTGGTCTCCCATTCAGGCTCCGGCTGCTGAGATAACTACTCAGCACAGACTCCGGTCTCAGTTTCTTGCTCAGGCTCATGCTGTATGTGTGGTTACTGCTGGCTCTCCAGCTAAGTCTATGATAACCACTTGTATACACATGCAGCATTGCGCTCCGGAGACTAAGTCCAGAAATCATGTTTCTGAGCATATACGTGAGGTGGCGCCGTCTCATTGGTGCTCGGTCGTCAGCTTCTCTGGTGATGTGTCAGCTCCATATTGGTCCACGGGCAAGGTCCTATCCGACTGGATTTGAGCTCTACATATAAAGAGCTCTCAGAGGCGCATGCCTGTGCGCTAGTATCATTTGTGTTGGTGTTTGTGAGAGGATACACTACCACTCTGGCTGCACCTGTGTGTGTTGTGATCTTCCTCATCTTAGAGTTAGGGTTTTTGCTTGCCACTTGGCTTCCAGCATCCATATCCAGTCATGTGTGTGGTTAGCACAGCTGAGTTACAGAGCAAGTCCAACCACAGAGCCTTTTTGCTCCCCTGTGAGTTCTACAGGGTTTTGTTTTAGCTAACTAGCGTCAGCTTAGTGTATTCCTTTTGACTCTGCGTCCATTCCGTTACTGTGTGCTAGTGAAACAGCTCTATTGCAGAGCATTTATTCTGTAACTGTGTGTGAGTGACACAGCTCTATTGCAGAGCATTTATTCCGCTAATGTGTGTGACTGACACAGCTCTATTGCAGAGCATCTATTCTGTTACTATGTGTGAGTGGCACAGCTCTGTAGCAGAGTTTCTGTCTTGTTTTGCTAGCATGGTCATTTCTGGTACTGTAAATTGAGTGGCATTTAACTCTGTGTGTGCTCGCTCTGTGTACCATCATTGGTCACACTAGCTGAAGTCTAACATCTCTAAAAATGGTTCAACAAAACATATAACACCATTATGCTAGTAATATAATATACTTCAAGGTCATAATATCATACTTTATAGTGCTCTTTTAAAGGACTTATAGGCGGACCAATGTCTGCACGGTGGACCTCAGGTTGCGATTGCACTTCATTATTTAATTTATTTAGTGCAATCCACCAACCATAACACCGCATATGCTCATGTTCAGGAGAGCAGGCAGTAAGATTGAGGATCTTCACCTGGCCGATCGAAAGTACCGACCACTGAGACATACCACCCACGTGGTGCAAGAGAATTGTCGGCGGCCGAGGGTGGTGCACAAGATTATGGCAGAGTATCTGAGACAAGTGGTGCACACCAACTCAAGGCACATGCAGAAGAACAAGTATGTTCAAACAATCAGGTGATTTTAAGGGCAAAGAGGCCACCTGGAAAGTTGGATGGGTGGGGGGAGGTTCTCCCACATGCGGTGAAAAGGAGTGCAGACTAGGGATGGACGAACCCGAACTGTAAAGTTCGGGACCGTACCGAACACACGGTCCCGAACACGGGTTTCCATGGGAAACCCGTGTTACAGTTCGGGTCCAGTTCGGGCTGTAAAAAAAGCGACGCGTCCTCCCGTCCCGCTGTCTTCCGGGGCCTCTCATTGCCTCGTCACCACACGAACACTGCTGGAAAAAGCAGAAGACTGCCGAGTGCAGTGAATACTGCCGGAAGTTAAGTAGCAGCCCTGGAAGCAGATGCGGCCAGGAGACAGCGGGATGGGAGGACTCGTCGCTGGACAGGTAAGTATAATTATAATGTACAGTATATTATTAATTATCTGCTTTTTTTACAGCTCCTCCTCACCATCCCATATATGTAAATCTGAGTTCGGCATTCGGACGCAAGTTCATTTAATCTCCAAACTTGAACTTTACAAAAAACTCGGGCAAACCCGCTGATTCTGAACATCCGGGGATTCGTCCATTACTAGTGTAGACTCTACCATCCCGGTCTATAAGGTAGCGCCAGTTGGGACAGGGGGACCCTCGCGGAATCTTCACCTTAACATGTTGGGACACTGCACCTTTTAAGAGCCTTAAGTCTGCACCTTGAGGGCAGGGGAGCTCTATGTGGATAAGGAATGGAGGGTAATCCCAGTCCCGGCATCAAAAGAGACTCCAGCCATAGTGTGCATTCTACCCGGGAAGAAAGTTGCGCACCTGGTAGCTCCTTTCCCAACGTATGTGCCCACTACCTCCGACCTTTCCCAACGTATGTGCCCACTACCTCTGACCTTTCCCAACGTATGTGCCCACTACCTCCGATCCTACAATTCTGCATAGGATGGATAGATCTAACAATGGTTTACCCACACAGTGCTATGCACAAGACAAATTTCTATGGGGAGGGTTGCCAAGAACTTCAACCTCTAGTGGGTTGGCATGTAAGATGGGTTTAGGCTCACCAGTGTGGTATAAATGTGTATACCTGTGTCCACATCAGTATAATACTGTACCTGTTTTAGATAAGTTTCATCATCTGCAGCAATATGTTTATTCAATGACTAAGTACAGCTGAAAGACTGCAATAAATATGTATGCTGCATAAAACACGCAGGAGTTTAGAAAATAAAACAATGTTGATATGCACTGATTGGTCCAATGTTAAAAAGCGATTTCAGGTGATGTCACTGCTCAGGAGATGAGTAAAACCATGACCTGGGGAGGATGTGAATAACGTGAATAACAGGATGAGGAAGTGAGGCCATCTTGGAGGCAGTCTGCAATTATTAAGCACAGAGAGAGGATATGCCGGAGTGGAATTCCGAAACATCCGCTCATGGAAGCATCCCACTGGGACCAGAGAAGTGGCAGAGTGGAGAAGATTGTGTCTGTGACCAGATCCAGTACAGATGGGAAATAATTTCAGCCAAGAACACTGCTGAGAGGTAGAAAAGGCTGGGTCCTAGCCTGAGAGGTGTTGAACATCATGGAGGATTCCAGTCACAGTTATCAGCGGTACCGTTCACCTGCTGGATGCATCCATTGTATTGACTTTTTGTCCAGAGCAAACCCGGGTCGGTAAGAAAACTAAGGCCTAGTGAACTGCCGCAGTGGGTAACCGTACACACTCTTAGCCACATTCTGGCACCAAAATGCTCTAGACTGAAATAGGGACTGTAGTTAGATAGTCATATTGACTGTTTCAGTGCATGGTTATTGCCGAGATCAGCATCCGGAACTTCTGTATTCGCTGCTATATTTACTATTTGTTCCATAATTAAGAATTATAATTCATGCACAGTTGCAGAAATGCCAGGCAATGTACTTCAGACCTAACTTGAACTTCTTTTTGTTTCAGGAGAGAGCTTCTGGGGAACATTATAGTATAGGATTATCGCTCAACTTCTTTAGACTTCATTGCCAGCTAAAAAGCCTTCCCAGTTGATTAATTGATAATAGCAAATATCCCAGCTGCATACTAAATGCGAGGGGGGTAGCACTGATAGTGGCCCACCCTATAAGAACCAATACCAACTCCAGAAGACATGGAAATAAAGAGGATAAGGAGTGCCAGGTGGAATTATGTAAAATCAGAAACAAATTATTAAATACCATATAAAAATTCAAAAACTCATACAGTTCATACAGTACAGTGACAGAACACCAAGACAGTACAAGTGATCCAGGGTCACTCCATAAGGGTGAAAAGATAGGATGTTACATATATACAGTATATATATATATATATATATATATATATATATATATATATATATATACTGTATACATATATATATATATATATGCACATAGCACAACCGAAGGAGTCACAAACCAGGTGGTGACCTCAAGTAAAAAAGATCCCAAGGTAGTAACAAAGACATATGACAGCCAGTAATGCAGTATGAGATAATGCCCCAAGGGTAGAGCTTACCAGCCGTGTGAAGGTTGCCCTGGACTGGATGTCGAGACCCCGATGTGCCTTTCGCCGCTTCCTGAAGGGGTTGCAAGCCTATGTTGCAAAAGGACCTTTAAATATCCCCTGTAACTGATCACATGGTCTCTGTAGACCAATTGCAATGGCACACTCGGCACATGCGCATTGCACCCAGCGGGTCCCGTAAGCACAGCACAGAGCGTCATGTGTCACAGTGCACGCGCAGGGATAGGAACGTCCCTAGGTGCGTGCCAAAGACATAAAGACATCTGGCTGCATGCAGGACATGGAAGGTAGCACCACCAAAGAGTCATAGAACACTCGTGAAGGCAAGTAGGAATACGCTCACAATACTTTAGCAGCATGTCCCGAAGATAACATACCCCAACAACAATTTGACTCATTGTTAACCATCGCATGATGAAACAAAGATTACTATATATTATAACATGCATTTCCCAAAAAGAGTGACATTTGGCAGTGGTACAGAGACCCATATATACTGTTAGGGTTAATTCTCGGTTGCTAGAATGATGGCGTATTGAATATAAATGCCACTGGAGAAGATGGTGGAATGGTGAATGAGATGAAGATCGTTATGCATGCCATATGTCAGAAGGTCACTGTAAATGATATAGATGACAAAGAATGTATGAAAATACTGAAAATATTAAAATAAATAAAAACCAAGAAACATCCGGAAAAATTGGGATATGTAAGATGAGCACAAAAGACCAAAAAGGAAAATTATAGATATAGGACAATCATTATAAGAAGGAAGCAAATCACAGGGATTTGTTTAGACCCTTGGGGCCATAGTGTTCAGGGTCACTATCCACCTTGTTTTCATCTGAGCAAGTAGTTTTTTATTCTTTCCCCCCTGATGTCCATATGAAGGGTATCGATTCCCCTGACCCTGAGTGATTTTGCATCACAAACATGATAGAGCTTAAAATGGCGGGAGATCGTTTTAAGGTCAGAGGGGTCGGACATTGTCTTTGCCACACCAATGTACCGCACAAGCTCTTGTACCCGCACCTTGAGTTCTCTGGTAGTAAGGCCAATGTTTGTCCTGGAGCATCTGCATGTGGCATAGTAGATAATATCAGTGCTACCACAGGATATATGTTGGTGAACATCCAATTGTTTTAAACCATCAGAGGAGCTGAAAGTGGAGCAGTGCATGACAATGGCGCAGGCAAGGCAGTGGCCACAAGGAATAGAACCTGGAATTGGGCCTCGTACCAAAGAGTTTATTTGGAGCAGGGATATAATAGCTCATGACCAGTAAATCATTTAGATCTTTAGACCTCCTTGAGGTGATTGAGGGGAAACTGCCCAGAGAGGCCCCCAGAGAGGGCTAAGCTCTAAGAATGGTTCAATGTTTAGCTAAAATTAGTCACATGTTTTCATATTCGTGATTATAGGTGGTGATGAATCGTATCGGTCCATCACCAATGGTATTGTGGTGACCCTTAATAGAATGCAGAAGATAGCTGCGTGGAGTTTTTCTAGCTCTGTCATACCCATGCCTGATGCACCTATGGCTATAACCACGGGCCCCAAAGCGAATTTTCAAATCTGAGGCCTGTGCCTCGAATTTAGCGTCAGAGAAGATACGTCTCATCCTGAGGAACTGTCTGACTGAGACGGCCGTAATGGTGGCCTGAAATGTATCAAGCAATTAACAAAAGTTGGTTAACATCTGTCTGGATACGACGGTTGATGTCAACCTCCAGAGAGATGTCCAGAAATCAACTTTCCTATCATCAGAGGTATAGGTCAGACAGATGTTAGATGAATTGCCATTAAGGTATGCCATGAATTCCTCAAGCTGATGCACCATGCCATCCCACAACAAATAAAATCATCAATGTATCTAAGCTAGCACAGCACATGGGAGGCGACCGGCAAGCCCCTGTTGCCAAAATGAGATCTCTCCCAGGAACCCAGGAAGAGATTGGCATACATGGGTGTGCTGGCCGCGCCAATGGCCGTGCCACACTTCTGCAGATAAAAATTTTATTTAAAGACAAAAAAGTTGTGGGAAAGGATGTAGTGCATCAGCTTGAGGATCAGCTCACACAATGGGCCGTCCAAGTCAGAGGCCCCCAGGAAGAGACACACTGCATTCAGGCCCTGTTAGTGGTCGATACATGTATACAAAGTCTCTATGTCAGTTTGAATAGGAGAGTATTTTCATCCACAAGGATGCCATCAACCCATGCCAGGACATCCATCATGCCATGGATATAAGAACGTAATGTTTCAATGAGGGGTTTAAAATAGAAGTCAATAAATTTGCAAATGGAATCACAAAGTCCCTCAATCTCTGACACGATAGGGCGGCCGGGGGGGTTGAGGGCATCCTTGTGGACTTTTGGTAGTAGGTAGAATGTGAGGATTCTGGGGGACCTCACCTTAAGGCCATCAAAAACTCCCTTTGTAATGATGTTATCCACATAGGCACTGAACAGGATCTCCTGGAGCTCAAATGAATAGTAGGACATGGGGCTAGATGATAATTTGGTGTATGTACTGGGGTCTCTCAGTTGGCGGAATGCTTCGCGTTCGTATTTATCTCTTGGCCAGATGACAATGTTCCCCCCCTTGTCAGCTGGTTTAAAGACAACATCAGAAAAAGATTTTCATTGTGTAATAGCTTGATGCTGTTTAGCAGTTAAGTTGTCATATCTGCGTTTTGAAGATCATTTTTTTTAAATCTTCAGACACAAGTCTGGTAAAGATTTATATCGCTGGGCTTAAGGACAAAGGGGGAAACCTGGTCGACCTGGGCAAAAATGAAGGAAGGAAACCTAATTTGGTGTTGAGTAGTTTGTTCCCCAAGGAGGTCCTCCAGATTGCTTAGTGCCTCCTCAATTTCACTCAAGGGTTCAGAGGATTGGTTTTTGCTGTGAAGCTTTTAAAGCACCAGTTTGCGAGCAAAACATCCAAACATAGACTGTGTGAACAGGTGCTGAACCTAGAGTCACCCTAGGTCAGTTTTTTGACATTTGTATTCATTAGCCTTCTGACTGAGCACTCCGCCTTTTAGCCACAGGTGTTTTAAATCCCAGTAGGACCATTACCCCTCCACAGAGATATACGGTAGATTTTAGTCTAATGGAGGATTTATGTTCCCATACAGATGAAGACTTTATTCTAAGCAAGGAAAGGCATTGATATGTCCTGGAGATGAGAAATGTTTTAACGAGGCTTCCAGGTACACATGAATTGGCCAATTTGTGTGCTAAACTTTTTCAATTTTTCATATTTCTAGTGCAGTAATGCAATTCAATTTTCATCATTCAAGTTTGCAAGTTTTGGCGCTACAGAGTGCTGCCTTTTTTATTTGAGAATATATGACTTGGTGACTCTAGGTTCAGCACCTCTTCACACTTAGTCTATGTTTGGATGTGATGGTCACTTTTTTGAAATTTGTATTTATTAGCCTTCTGACTGAGCAATCCACCTTTTAGCCACAGGTGTTTTTAATCCTAGCAGGACCACGACCCCTCCACAGAGATATAGATTTTTGTTATGATCTGGTGGCCCAGGAGTAGCATTGGAGAAGGTGGTATCTATACTGACCGCGGACCCTGAACTTAACACCGCAACTAGAAGTAGCCGTGGGATGTACCTACTTATCCTAGACACCTCGACACAGCCGGAGGACTAATTAACTCTATAGATAGAAAAGGGAAAACTATCTCGCCTCAGAGAAAATTCCCAAAGGATAGGCAGCCCCCCACAAATATTGACTGTGAGAGGAGAGGAAAAAACATACACAGGCTGAAAACAGGATTTAGCAAAGGAGGCCAATCTAGCTAAATAGGAAAAATAGGACAGAGAACTATGCGGTCAGTATTAAAATACTAGGAAATACCCACCACAGAAAATACAAAAAACTCCACATCTAACTAAAGATATGGGGGGTATATCTGCCTCTCCAGAGATTCCAGCTTGACTGCATAAATCCTTACACAGATTAAGCTGGACAAGAAAAAACATGAAATGCACTGAACAATGAGGCCCACAACATGTGGGCTGCAAAACAAGCAGAACTTATCTTGGTGAAAAGACCAGGAAGCAGGAGAAACCATGAAGGGATGTGAATCCTCCAGAATACAATGGACAACTGGCACTGACTAAAGGGTGAGGCCAGACTAAATAGCCCCGTCCAGAGTGGACACACCTGATAACTGCTGTGAAGGACAGACAGCAGCGCTACCACTTATAACCACTGGAGGGAGCCCAAGAACAGAATTAACAACAGTACCCCCCCCCTTGAGGAGGGATCACCGAACCCTCACCAGAGCCCCCAGGCCGATCAGGACGAGCCAAATGGAAGGCACGAACCAAATCATCAGCATGAACATCAGAGGCAACAACCCAAGAATTATCCTCCTGGCCATAACCCTTCCACTTGACAAGATACTGAAGCCTCCGCCTTGAAAAACGAGAATCCAAGATCTTCTCAACAACATACTCCAACTCCCCATCAATCAACACCGGGGCAGGAGGATCAACAGAGGGAACGACGGGTACCACATATTTCCGCAACAAAGATCTATGAAAAACATTGTGGATGGAAAAAGAGGCTGGAAGGGCCAAACGAAAAGACACTGGATTGATAGTCTCAGAAATCCTATAAGGATCAATAAACTGAGGCTTGAACTTGGGGGAAGAAACCTTCATAGGAACATGATGGGAAGACAACCAGACCAAATCCCCAACCCGAAGCCGGGAACCCACACTCCGCCGACGGTTAGCAAAACGCTGAGCCTCCTCCTGAGACAAGACCAAATTGTCCACAACATGAGCCCAAATTTGCTGCAACCTGTCAACCACAGAGTCCACCCCAGGACAATCAGAAGGCTCAACCTGCCCCGAAGAAAAACGAGGATGAAACCCAGAATTACAAAAAAAAGGTGAAACCAAGGTAGCAGAACTAGCCCGATTATTAAGGGCAAACTCGGCCAATGGCAAGAAAGCCACCCAATCATCCTGATCGGCAGACACAAAGTATCTCAAATAAGTTTCCAAAGTCTGGTTAGTTCGCTTGGTTTGGCCATTTGTCTGAGGATGAAATGCGGAAGAAAAAGACAAATCAATGCCCAGCCTAGCACAAAAGGCCCGCCAAAACCTGGAAACAAACTGGGAACCTCTATCGGACACAATATTCTCCGGAATGCCATGCAAACGAACCACATGCTGAAAAAACAACGGAACCAACTCAGAAGAGGAAGGTAATTTAGGCAAAGGTACCAAATGAACCATCTTAGAAAACCGGTCATAAACCACCCAGATAACCGACATCCTCTGGGAAACCGGAAGATCTGAAATAAAATCCATAGAAATATGCGTCCAAGGCCTCTCAGGGACCAAGCAAAAGGCAAAAGCAACCCACTGGCGCGTGAGCAGCATGGTTTGGCCCGTGCACAAGTCCCACAGGACTGCACAAAGGAGCGCACATCATGTGACAAAGAAGGCCACCAAAATGACCTACTAACCAAATCTCTGGTACCAAAAATCCCAGGATGGCCAGCCAACACAGAACAGTGAACCTCAGAAATCACTTTGCTAGTCCATCTATCAGGAACAAACAGTTTCCCCACTGGACAGCGGTCAGGTTTATCAGCCTGAAATTCCTGAAGAACCCGTCGTAAATCAGGGGAGATGGCAGAAAGAATCACCCCCTCCTTCAGAATGCCGACCGGCTCAAGGACCCCAGGGGAATCAGGCAAAAAACTCCTAGAGAGGGCATCAGCCTTAACATTCTTAGAACCCGAAAGATACGAGACAACAAAATCAAAATGGGAGAAAAACAGGGACCATCGGGCCTGTCTGGGATTCAGCTGTTTGGCAGACTCGAGGTAAATCAGATTCTTATGATCGGTCAAGACCACAATACGATGTTTAGCCCCCTCAAGCCAATGTCGCCACTCCTCAAATGCCCACTTCATAGCCAACAACTCACGATTACCGACATCATAATTGTGTTCCGCAGGCGAAAATTTTCGAGAGAAGAAGGCACACGGTTTCATCAAGGAACCATCAGAATTCCTCTGAGACAAAACGGCCCCTGCCCCAATCTCAGAAGCGTCAACCTCAACCAGAAAAGGAAGAGAAACATCCGGCTGACGCAACACAGGGGCAGAAGTATATCGGCGTTTAAGCTCCTGAAAGGCAGAAACGGCCGCAGAGGACCAATTCGTCACATCAGCGCCTTTCTTCATCAAATCGGTCAGGGGTTTAACCACACTGGAGAAGTTGGCAATGAAACGGCGATAAAAATTAGCAAAGCCCAAAAGTTTCTGAAGGCTCTTCACGGATGTGGGCTGGATCCAATCATGAATGGCCTGAATCTTAACCGGATCCATTTCTATAGATGAGGGAGAAAAAATGAAGCCCAAAAAAGAAACCTTCTCTACTCCAAAGAGGCACTTAGACCCCTTCACAATCAAGGCATTATCACGAAGGATCTGAAATACCATCCTGACTTGTTTCACATGAGACTCCCAATCATCCGAAAAAATCAAAATATCATCCAAATATACAATCATGAATTTATCAAGATAATTCCGAAATATATCATGCATGAAGGACTGAAACACAGATGGAGCATTAGAGAGTCCAAATGGCATCACAAGATATTCAAAATGGCCGTCGGGCGTATTGAACGCAGTTTTCCACTCGTCACCCTGCTTAATACGAACAAGATTATATGCCCATCGAAGGTCAATCTTAGTAAACCAACTAGCACCCTTAATCCTGGCAAACAAATCAGAGAGCAAAGGCAAACGGTATTGGAATTTGACCGTGATCTTATTCAAGAGGCGATAATCAATACAGGGTCTCAAGGAGCCATCCTTCTTGGCAACAAAAAAGAAACCTGCTCCCAATGGAGAAGAAGATGGCCAAATATGCCCCTTCTCCAAAGACTCCTTAACATAACTCCGCATGGCGGCATGTTCTGGCACAGACAGGTTGAAAAGTCGGCCCTTAGGGAACTTACAGCCTGGAATCAAGTCAGTAGCACAATCACAGTCCCTATGCGGTGGAAGGGAACTGGACTTGGGCTCATTGAATACATCCTGGAAATCTGACAAAAACTCAGGAATTTCAGAAGAGGGGGAGGAGGTAATTGACATCAATGGAACGTCACCATGAACCCCCTGACAACCCCAGCTAGTCACAGACATAGATTTCCAATCCAACACCGGATTATGCACCTGTAACCATGGGAAACCCAGCACAATAACATCATGCAGATTATGCAACACCAGAAAACGACAATCTTCCTGATGGGCTGGCGCCATGCACATGGTTAACTGTGTCCAAAACTGAGGTTTATTTTTAGCCAATGGTGTAGCATCAATACCCCTCAAAGGGATAGGACTCTGCAAAGGCTGTAAGGGAAACCCACAATGTCTGGCAAATTCTAAGTCCATTAAATTTAAAGCGGCGCCTGAATCCACAAATGCCATGACAGAAAATGACGACAATGAGCAGATCAGGGTCACAGATAACAGAAATTTAGGTTGTACAGTGTTGTGAATTAGACTTTTTGGCTCCCTCTTGTGGTCACTAGTGGTATGACTCTGGGATTGTCTTTTTTCTGTTTGGCACTCACCTGGGTCGTTAGTCCAGGGGTGTCGCTATATTAACTTCCTGGATCCTTAGTCCAGTGCCTGGCATCGTTGTAATCAGATCCTTCTGTTGCTCCTGTCTGCTGGTCCTGGCTCTTGCAAAATTAAGCTAAGTCTTGCTTCTTTGTTTTTTGAGTTACTTGCTTTGCTACTATTTTTGTCCAGCTTGTACTAAATGTGATTTCTGACCTTGCTGGAAGCTCTATGTGGCTGGTGTTCCCCCTCCGGCCGTTAGACGGTTCGGGGGTTCTTGAATATCCAGCGTGGATATTTTAATAGGGTTTTTCCTGACCATATAAGTCATCTTACTATATTCTGCTATTAGCTAGTGGGCCTCTCTTTGCTAAATACCTAGCTCATTCTTATGTTTGTCTTTTCCTCTTACCTCACCGTTATTATTTGTTGGGGGCTTGTATCCAACTTTTGGGGTCTTTTCTCTGGAGACAAGAAAGGTCTTTCTTTTCCCTTCTAGGGTTAGTTAGTTCTCCGGCTGGCGCGAGACGTCTAGAACCAACGTAGGCACGTTCCCCGGCTACTTCTATTTGTGGTGCTAGGAATAGATATATGGTCAGCCCAGTTACCACTGCCCTATGAGCTGGTTTTTTGTGTTTGCAGACTTGGTATTGATTCCTGAGACCCTCTGCCATTGGGGTCATAACAGTATGCCAGGCCAACATTGAATGTTTAATGCATTGCAGAAGTAGGATATAAGAAAGGAAATTCTGAATTTTTTTTTTTCCTCTCTTCCTCCCCTTTACCTCTGAGTGGCTTGAGCTTGCTGCAGACATGAATGTCCAGACCTTGATTACAAGTGTGGACCAGCTTGCTGCTCGTGTGCAAAGCATACAAGATTTTGTTACCAGTAGTCCTATGTCTGAACCTAAAATACCTATTCCTGAACTGTTTTCTGGAGACCGATTTAAGTTTAGGAATTTCAGGGATAATTGTAAATTGTTTCTATCTCTGAGACCCCGTTCATCTGGAGACTCAGTTCAGCAAGTTAAAATTGTTATCTCTTTTTTACGGGGCGACCCTCAGGATTGGGCTTTCTCGCTAGCGCCAGGAGATCCGGCATTGGCAAATATTGATGCGTTTTTTCTGGCGCTCGGATTGCTTTACGAGGAACCCAATCTTGAGGTTCAGGCAGAAAAAGCCTTGCTGGCTATTTCTCAGGGCCAGGATGAAGCTGAAGTGTATTGCCAAAAATTTCGGAAATGGTCCGTGCTTACTCAGTGGAATGAGTGTGCTCTGGCCGCAAACTTCAGAAATAGCCTTTCTGAAGCCATTAAGAATGTGATGGTTGGTTTCTCCATTCCTACAAGTCTGAATGATTCCATGGCGCTGGCTATTCAAATTGACCGGCGTTTGCGCGAGCGCAAAACCGTTAATCCTCTGGTGGTGTTGTCTAAACAAACACCTGATTTGATGCAATGTGATAGAATTCAGACCAGAAATGAGCGGAAAATCATAGATGTCAGAATGGGTTGTGTTTTTACTGTGGTGATTCTACACATGTTATATCAGCATGCTCTAAACGCCTAACAAGGGTTGTTAGTCCTGTCGCCATTGGTAATTTGCAACCTAAATTTATTTTGTCTGTGACTTTAATTTGCTCATTGTCCTCTTACCCTGTTTTGGCATTTGTGGATTCAGGTGCTGCCCTGAGTCTTATGGATCTGTCATTTGCCAAGCGCTGTGGTTTTGTTCTTGAGCCGTTGGTTAATCCTATCCCTCTGAGGGGTATTGATGCTACGCCATTGGCGGAAAATAAACCGCAGTTTTGGACACAGGTAACCATGTGCATGACTCCTGAACATCGGGAGGTGATTCGTTTTCTTGTTCTGCATAAAATGCATGATTTGGTCGTTTTGGGTTTGCCATGGTTACAGACTCATAATCCAGTCTTGGATTGGAAGGCAATGTCTGTGTCAAGTTGGGGCTGTCAGGGTATTCATGGTGATTCCCCGCCGGTGTCTATTGCTTCCTCTATTCCTTCGGAAGTTCCTGAGTATTTGTCTGATTATCAGGATGTGTTCAGCGAGTCCAGGTCCAGTGTTCTGCCTCCTCATAGGGACTGTGACTGTGCCATAGATTTGATTCCAGGTAGCAAATTTCCTAAGGGAAGACTATTTAATCTGTCTGTACCTGAGCATACCGCAATGCGTTCGTATATCAAGGAATCTCTGGAGAAGGGGCATATCCGTCCTTCCTCTTCCCCTCTTGGTGCGGGATTCTTTTTTGTGGCCAAGAAGGACGGATCTTTGAGACCTTGTATTGACTATCGGCTTTTGAATAAAATCACTGTTAAATTTCAGTATCCTTTGCCTCTGTTGTCAGACTTGTTTGCCCGAATTAAAGGTGCCAAGTGGTTCACCAAGATAGATCTTCGTGGTGCGTACAACCTTGTGCGCATTAAGCGAGGAGATGAATGGAAAACCGCGTTTAATACGCCCGAAGGTCATTTTGAGTACTTGGTGATGCCTTTTGGGCTCTCTAATGCTCCTTCAGTGTTTCAGTCCTTTATGCATGATATTTTCCGGAAGTATCTGGATAAATTTATGATCGTTTATCTGGATTGGATGATATTCTGTTTTTTTCTGATGACTGGGACTCGCATGTAGAGCAGGTCAGGATGGTGTTTCAGGTTTTGCGTGAGAATGCTTTATTTGTTAAGGGCTCAAAGTGTCTCTTTGGAGTACAGAAGGTTCCCTTTTTGGGGTTTATTTTTTCCCCTTCTGCGGTGGAGATGGACCCAGTCAAGGTCCGTGCTATTCATGATTGGACTCAACCCACGTCAGTTAAGAGTCTTCAGAAGTTCTTGGGTTTTGCTAACTTCTACCGTCGTTTTATTGCTAATTTTTCTAGCATTGCTAATAGTGTTGAGCGATACCGTCCGATACTTGAAAGTATCGGTATCGGAAAGTATCGGCCGATACCGGCAAAGTATCGGATCCAATCCGATACCGATACCCGATACCAATACAAGTCAATGGGACTCAAGTATCGGACGGTATTCCTGATGGTTCCCAGGGTCTGAAGGAGAGGAAACTCTCCTTCAGGCCCTGGGAACCATATTAATGTGTAAAAGAAAGAATTAAAATAAAAAATATTGCTATACTCACCTCTCCGAGGGAACCGGCAGCGTTGTTTGCTTAAAATTCGCGCTTTTCTTTCCTTACGTGAAGTCCCGGCTTTGTGATTGGTTGCGTCGCAGTCACATGGGCGACGCAACCAATCACAGCAAGCCGTGACGTAATTTCAGGCCCTTAAGGATTTTAAAATTACGTCCCGGCTTTGTGATTGGTTGCGTCGCAGTCACATGGGCGACGCAACCAATCACAAGCCGTGACGTCACGGGAGGCTGGACACGCGCGCATTTTAAAATGCGCGCTTGTCCAGCCTCCCGTGACGTCCCGGCTTGTGATTGGTTGCGTCGCGGTCAACCAATCACAAGCCGGGAGGCTGGACACGCGCGCATTTTAAAATTTTAAAATGCGCGCGTGTCCAGCCTCCCGGCTTGTGATTGGTTGACCGCGACGCAACCAATCACAAGCCGGGACGTCACGGGAGGCTGGACAAGCGCGCATTTTAAAATGCGCGCGTGTCCAGCCTCCCGGCTTGTGATTGGTTGACCGCGATGCAACCAATCACAAGCCGGGACGTCACGGGAGGCTGGACAAGCGCGCATTTTAAAATGCGCGCGTGTTTAGCCTCCCATGACGTCACGGCTTGTGATTGGTTGCGTCGCCCATGTGACTGCGACGCAACCAATCACAAAGCCGGGACGTAATTTTAAAATCCTTAAGGGCCTGAAATTACGTCACGGCTTGCTGTGATTGGTTGCGTCGCCCATGTGACTGCGACGCAACCAATCACAAAGCCGGGATGTAATTTTAAAATCCTTAAGGACCTGAAATTACGTCACGGCTTGCTGTGATTGGTTGCGTCGCCCATGTGACTGCGACGCAACCAATCACAAGCCGGGACTTCACGTAAAGGAAAGAAAAGCGCGAATTTTAAACAAAGAACGCTGCCGCTTCCCTCGGTAAGGTGCAGGCTGCGTCGGAGAGGTGAGTATAGCAATATTTTTTATTTTAATTCTCTCTTTTACACATTTTTACATTAATGTTGTTTCGATACCGATACCCGATACCACAAAAGTATCGGATCTCGGTATCGGAATTCCGATACCCACAAGTATCGGCCGATACCCGATACTTGCGGTATCGGAATGCTCAACACTAATTGCTAAACCTTTGACGGATATGACCAAGAAAGTTTCTGATGTTGCTAACTGGGCTCCTGCAGCCGTGGAGGCTTTCCAGGAGTTGAAGCGCCGGTTTACTTCGGCGCCTGTTTTGTGCCAGCCTGATGTCTCACTTCCCTTTCAGGTTGAAGTGGATGCTTCTGAGATTGGGGCAGGGGCCGTTTTGTCGCAGAGAGGCCCTGGTTGCTCTGTGATGAGACCTTGTGCCTTTTTCTCGAGGAAGTTTTCGCCTGCTGAGCGGAATTATGATGTTGGCAATCGGGAGTTGTTGGCCATGAAGTGGGCATTTGAGGAGTGGCGTCATTGGCTCGAGGGTGCTAAGCATCGTGTCGTGGTCTTGACTGATCACAAAAATTTGATGTATCTCGAGTCTGCTAAACGCCTGAATCCTAGACAGGCCCGCTGGTCATTGTTTTTCTCCCGTTTTGACTTTGTGGTCTCGTATTTACCAGGTTCAAAGAATGTGAAGGCTGATGCTCTTTCAAGGAGCTTTGTGCCTGACTCTCCGGGAGTCGCAGAACCAGTTGGTATTCTTAAAGAGGGAGTTATCTTGTCAGCCATTTCTCCGGATTTGCGACGTGTGTTGCAGAGATTTCAGGCTGGTAGACATGACTCTTGTCCACCTGACAGACTGTTTGTTCCTGATAAGTGGACCAGCATAGTCATTTCCGAGGTTCATTCCTCGGTGTTGGCAGGGCATCCGGGAATTTTTGGCACCAGAGATCTGGTGGCTAGGTCCTTTTGGTGGCCTTCCTTGTCACGGGATGTGCGGTCATTTGTGCAGTCCTGTGGGACTTGTGCTCGAGCTAAGCCTTGCTGTTCGCGTGCCAGCGGGTTGCTCTTGCCCTTGCCTGTCCCGAAGAGGCCTTGGACACACATTTCCATGGATTTCATTTCAGATCTCCCGGTGTCTCAGGGCATGTCTGTCATCTGGGTGGTATGTGATCGCTTTTCTAAGATGGTCCATTTGGTACCTTTGCCTAAGCTGCCTTCCTCTTCCGATCTGGTTCCTGTGTTCTTTCAGAATGTGGTTCGTTTACACGGCATTCCTGAGAATATTGTGTCTGACATAGGATCCCAGTTTGTTTCCAGGTTCTGGCGATCCTTTTGTGCTAGGATGGGCATTGAGTTGTCGTTTTCGTCTGCCTTTCATCCTCAGACTAATGGACAAACGGAGCGAACTAATCAGACTCTGGAGGCTTATTTGAGGTGTTTTGTTTCTGCGGATCAGGATGATTGGGTGACCTTCTTGCCGTTGGCTGAGTTTGCCCTTAATAATCGGGCTAGTTCCGCTACATTGGTTTCGCCATTTTTCTGCAACTCTGGTTTCCATCCTCTTTTTCCTCGGGACATGTGGAGCCTTCTGACTGTCCTGGGGTAGATTATGTGGTGGATAGGTTGCAGCAGATCTGGAATCATGTGGGGGACAACTTAAAGTTGTCACAGGAGAAGGCTCAGCGTTTTGCCAACCGCCGCCGCGGTGTGGGTCCCCGACTTCGTGTTGGGGATTTGGTATGGCTGTCTTCTCGATTTGTTCCTATGAAGGTCTCCTCTCCTAAATTTAAGCCTCGCTTCATCGGTCCTTACAAGATATTGGAAATCCATAATCCTGTGTCCTTTCGCTTGGATCTTCCTGGGTCGTTTGCCATTCACAACGTGTTCCATAGGTCTTTGTTGCGGCGGTACGTTGTACCTGTGGTTCCTTCTGTTGAGCCTCCTGCTCCGGTGTTGGTTGAGGGCGAGTTGGAGTACGTGGTGGAGAAGATCTTGGATTCTCGTCTCTCCAGACGGAGGCTTCAGTATCTGGTCAAGTGGAAGGGCTATGGTCAGGAGGATAATTCCTGGGTGGTTGCCTCTGATGTGCATGCGGCCGATTTAGTTTGTGCCTTTCACGCTGCTCATCCTGATCGCCCTGGTGGTCTTGGTGAGGGTTCGGTGACCCCTCCTTAAGGGGGGGGTACTGTTGTGAATTAGACTTTTTGGCTCCCTCTTGTGGTCACTAGTGGTATGACTCTGGGATTGTCTTTTTTCTGTTTGGCACTCACCTGGGTCGTTAGTCCAGGGGTGTCGCTATATTAACTTCCTGGATCCTTAGTCCAGTGCCTGGCATCGTTGTAATCAGATCCTTCTGTTGCTCCTGTCTGCTGGTCCTGGCTCTTGCAAAATTAAGCTAAGTCTTGCTTCTTTGTTTTTTGAGTTACTTGCTTTGCTACTATTTTTGTCCAGCTTGTACTAAATGTGATTTCTGACCTTGCTGGAAGCTCTAGGGGGCTGGTGTTCCCCTCCCGGCCGTTAGACGGTTCGGGGGTTCTTGAATATCCAGCGTGGATATTTTAATAGGGTTTTTGCTGACCATATAAGTCATTTTACTATATTCTGCTATTAGCTAGTGGGCCTCTCTTTGCTAAATACCTAGCTCATTCTTATGTTTGTCTTTTCCTCTTACCTCACCGTTATTATTTGTTGGGGGCTTGTATCCAACTTTTGGGGTCTTTTCTCTGGAGGCAAGAAAGGTCTTTCTTTTCCTTTCTAGGGTTAGTTAGTTCTCCGGCTGGCGCGAGACGTCTAGAACCAACGTAGGCACGTTCCTGTCATGATTCCCAATGGCAGGGAAACATCAGAACACAAAAATAATGGACGAGCTCTGGGTGATGGAATCTCGAGCTGACCGTGAGCTAAATCTACCACACAACTAATAGTGGCCAGGGAGCATACAATGGGGCAAAAAAGTATTTAGTCATTCAGCAATAGTGCAAGTTCCACCACTTAAAAAGATGAGAGGCGTCTGTAATTTACATCATAGGTAGACCTCAACTATGGGAGACAATCTGAGAAAAAAAAATCCAGAAAATCACATTGTCTGTTTATTTATCATTTTATTTGCATATTATGGTGGAAAATAAGTATTTGGTCAGAAACAAAATTTCATCTCAATACTTTGTAATATATCCTTTGTTGGCAATGACAGACGTCAAACGTTTTCTGTAAGTCTTCACAAGGTTGCCACACACTGTTGTTGGTATGTTGGCCCATTCCTCCATGCAGATCTCCTCTAGAGCAGTGATGTTTTTGGCTTTTCGCTTGGCAACACGGACTTTCAACTCCCTCCAAAGGTTTTCTATAGGGTTGAGATCTGGAGACTGGCTAGGCCACTCCAGGACCTTGAAATGCTTCTTACGAAGCCACTCCTTCGTTGCCCTGGCGGTGTGCTTTGGATCATTGTCATGTTGAAAGACCCAGCCACGTTTCATCTTCAATGCCCTTGCTGATGGAAGGAGGTTTGCACTCAAAATCTCACGATACATGGCCCCATTCATTCTTTCATGTACCCGGATCAGTCGTCCTGGCCCCTTTGCAGAGAAACAGCCCCAAAGCATGATGTTTCCACCACCATGCTTTACAGTAGGTATGGTGTTTGATGGATGCAACTCAGTATTCTTTTTCCTCCAAACACGACAAGTTGTGTTTCTACCAAACAGTTCCAGTTTGGTTTCATCAGACCATAGGACATTCTCCCAAAACTCCTCTGGATCATCCAAATGCTCTCTAGCAAACTTCAGACGGGCCCAACATGTACTGGCTTAAGCAGTGGGACACGTCTGGCACTGCAGGATCTGAGTCCATGGTGGCGTAGTGTGTTACTTATGGTAGGCCTTGTTACATTGGTCCCAGCTCTCTGCAGTTCATTCACTAGGTCCCCCCGCGTGGTTCTGGGATTTTTGCTCACCGTTCTTGTGATCATTCTGACCCCACGGGGTGGGATTTTGCGTGGAGCCCCAGATCGAGGGAGATTATCAGTGGTCTTGAATGTCTTCCATTTTCTAATTATTGCTCCCACTGTTGATTTCTTCACTCCAAGCTGGTTGGCTATTGCAGATTCAGTCTTCCCAACCTGGTGCAGGGCTACAATTTTGTTTCTAGTGTCCTTTGACAGCTCTTTGGTCTTCACCATAGTGGAGTTTTGAGTCAGACTGTTTGATGGTGTGCACAGGTGTCTTTTTATACTTATAACAAGTTTAAACAGGTGCCATTACTACAGGTAATGAGTGGAGGAAAGAGGAGACTCTTAACCCCTTCACCCCCAAGGGTGGTTTGCACGTTAATGACCGGGCCAATTTTTACAATTCTGACCACTGTCCCTTTATGAGGCTATAACTCTGGAACGCTTTGACGGATCTTGGCGATTCTGACATTGTTTTCTCGTGACATATTGTACTTCATGTTAAAGGTAAAATTTATTCGATATAACTTGCGTTTATTTGTGAAAAAAATGGAAATTTGGCGAAAATTTTGAAAATTTTGCAATTTTCCAACTTTGAATTTTTGTGCCCTTAAATCACAGACATATGTCACGCAAAATACTTAATAAGTAACATTTCCCACATGTCTACTTTACATCAGTACAATTTTGGAACCAAAATTTTTTTTTGTGACGGAGTTATAAGGGTTAAAAGTTGACCAGCAATTTCTCATTTTTACAACACCATTTTTTTTTAGGGACCACATCTCATTTGAAGTCATTTTGAGGGGTCTATATGATAGAAAATACTCAAGTGTGACACCATTCTAAAAACTGCACCCCTCAAGGTGCTCAAAACCACATTCAAGAAGTTTATTAACCCTTCAGGTGTTTCACAGGAATTTTTGGAATGTTTAAATAAAAATGAACATTTAACTTTTTTTCACACAAAATTTATTTCAGCTCCAATTTGTTTTATTTTACCAAGGGTAACAGGAGAAAATGGACCCCAAAAGTTGTTGTACAATTTGTCCTGAGTACGATGATACCCCATATGTGGGTGTAAACCATTGTTTAGGCGCATGGCAGAGCTTGGAAGGGAAGGAGCGCCATTTGACTTTTCAATGCAAAATTGACTGGAATTGAGATGGGACGCCATGTTGCGTTTGGAGAGCCCCTGATGTGCCTAAACATTGAAACTCCCTACAAGTGACACCATTTTGGAAAGTAGACCCCCTAAGGAACTTATCTAGATGTGTGGTGAGCACTTTGACCCACCAAGTGCTTCACAGAAGTTTATAATGCAGAGCCGTAAAAATAAAAAATCATATTTTTTCACAAAAATGATCTTTTCGCCCCCAATTTTTTATTTTCCCAAGGGTAAGAGAAGAAATTGGACCCCAAAAAATGTTGTGCAATTTGTCCTGAGTACGCTGATACCCCATATGTGGGTGTAAACCATTGTTTGGGCGCATGGCAGAGCTTGGAAGGGAAGGAGCGCCATTTGACTTTTCAATGCAAAATTGACTGGAATTGAGATGGGACGCCATGTTGCGTTTGGAGAGCCCCTGATGTGCCTAAACATTGAAACTCCCTACAAGTGACACCATTTTGGAAAGTAGACCCCCTAAGGAACTTATCTAGATGTGTGTGGTGAGCACTTTCACCCACCAAGTGCTTCACAGAAGTTTATAATGCAGAGCCGTAAAAATAAAAAATCATATTTTTTCACAAAAATGATCTTTTCGCCCCCAATTTTTTATTTTCCCAAGGGTAAGAGAAGAAATTGGACCCCAAAAAATGTTGTGCAATTTGTCCTGAGTACGCTGATACCCCATATGTGGGTGTAAACCATTGTTTGGGCGCATGGCAGAGCTTGGAAGGGAAGGAGCGCCATTTGACTTTTCAATGCAAAATTGACTGGAATTGAGATGGGACGCCATGTTGCGTTTGGAGAGCCCCTGATGTGCCTAAACATTGAAACTCCCTACAAGTGACACCATTTTGGAAAGTAGACCCCCTAAGGAACTTATCTAGATGTGTGGTGAGCACTTTGACCCACCAAGTGCTTCACAGAAGTTTATAATGCAGAGCCGTAAAAATAAAAAATCATATTTTATCACAAAAATGATCTTTTTGCCCCCAATTTTTTATTTTCCCAAGGGTAAGAGAAGAAATTGGACCCCAAAAAATGTTGTGCAATTTGTCCTGAGTACGCTGATACCCCATATGTGGGTGTAAACCATTGTTTGGGCGCATGGCAGAGCTTGGAAGGGAAGGAGCGCCATTTGACTTTTCAATGCAAAATTGACTGGAATTGAGATGGGACGCCATGTTGCGTTTGGAGAGCCCCTGATGTGCCTAAACATTGAAACTCCCTACAAGTGACACCATTTTGGAAAGTAGACCCCCTAAGGAACTTATCTAGATGTGTGGTGAGCACTTTGACCCACCAAGTGCTTCACAGAAGTTTATAATGCAGAGCCGTAAAAATAAAAAATCATATTTTTTCACAAAAATGATCTTTTTGCCCCCAATTTTTTATTTTCCCAAGGGTAAGAGAAGAAATTGGACCCCAAAAAATGTTGTGCAATTTGTCCTGAGTACGCTGATACCCCATATGTGGGTGTAAACCATTGTTTGGGCGCATGGCAGAGCTTGGAAGGGAAGGAGCGCCATTTGACTTTTCAATGCAAAATTGACTGGAATTGAGATGGGACGCCATGTTGCGTTTGGAGAGCCCCTGATGTGCCTAAACATTGAAACTCCCTACAAGTGACACCATTTTGGAAAGTAGACCCCCTAAGGAACTTATCTAGATGTGTTTTGAGAGCTTTGAACCCCCAAGTGTTTCACTACAGATTATAACGCAGAGCCGTGAAAATAATTTTTTTTTTTTTCTCAAAAATGATTTTTTAGCCCCCAGCTTTGTATTTTTACAAGGGTAACAGAATAAATTGGACCCCAAAATTTGTTTTCCAATTTGTCCTGAGTACGCTGATACCCCATATGTGGGGGGGAACCACTGTTTGGGCGCATGACAGAGCTCGGAAGGGAAGGAGCGCCATTTGGAATGCAGACTTAAATGGATTGGTCAGCAGCCGTCATGTTGCTTTTGCAGAGCCCCTGATGTACCCAAACAGTACAAACCCCCCACAAGTGACCCCATATTGGAAACTAGACCTCCCAAGGAACTTATCTAGATGTGTTTTGAGAACTTTGAACCCCCAAGTGTTTCACTAAAGTTTATAGCGCAAAGCCGTGAAAATAAAAATTCTTTTTTTTTTTCACAAAAATGATTTTTTAGCCCCCAGTTTTGTATTTTCACAAGGGTAACAGGATAAATTAGACCCCAAAAGTTGTTGTCCAATTTGTCCTGAGTACGCTGATACCCCATATGTCGGGGGGAACCACTGTTTGGGCGCATGACAGAGCTCGGAAGGGAAGGAGCGCCATTTGGAATGCAGCCTTAAATGGATTGGTCTGCAGGCGTCACGTTGCATTTGCAGAGCCCCTGATGTACCCAAACAGTACAAACCCCCCACAAGTGACCCCATATTGGAAACTAGACCTCCCAAGGAACTTATCTAGATGTGTTGTGAGAACTTTGAACCCCCAAGTGTTTCACTACAGTTTATAATGCAGAGCCGTGAAAATAAAACATCTTTTTTTTCCCACAAAAATGATTTTTAGCCCCCCAAATTTTTATTTTCCTAAGCATAACAAGAGAACTTGGACCCCAGAAGTTGTTGTTCAATTTGTCCCGAGTACGCTGATAACACATATGTTGGGGTAAACCCCTTTTTGGGCGCACGGGAGAGCTCGGAAGGGAAGGAGCACTGTTTTACTTTTTCAACACAGAATTGGCTGGAATTGAGATTGGACGCCATGTCGCGCTTGGAGAGCCCCTGATGTGCCTGGACAGTGGAAACCCCCCAATTCTACCTGAAACCCTAACCCAAACACACCCCTAACCCTAATCCCAACGGTAACCCTAACCACACCCCTAGCCCTGACACACCCATAATTCTAATCCCAACCCTAATCCAAACGTAAATGTAATCCAAACCCTAACCCTAACTTTAGCCCCAACCCTAACTTTAGCCCCAACCCTAACTTTACCTCCAACCCTAGCCCTAACCCTAACCCTACCCCTAACCCTAACCCTAAACGTGACTGAAATACGTGGCACTGAAATACGTGGCACTGAAATACGTGGCACTGAAATACGTGGCACTGAAATACGTGGCACTGAAATACGTGATACGTGGCACTTAAATACGTGGCACTGAAACACGTGGCACTGAAATACGTGGCACTGAAATACGTGGCACTTAAATAAGTGGCACTGAAATATGTGATATGTGGCACTTAAATACGTGGCACTGAAATACGTGGCACTGAAATACGTGGCACTGAAATACGTGATACGTGGCACTTAAATACGTGGCACTGAAACACGTGGCACTGAAATACGTGGCACTGAAATACGTGGCACTGAAATACGTGGCACTGAAATACGTGGCACTGAAATACGTGGCACTTAAATAAGTGGCACTGAAATATGTGATATGTGGCACTTAAATACGTGGCACTGAAATACGTGGCACTGAAATACGTGGCACTGAAATACGTGGCACTGAAATACGTGGCACTGAAATACGTGGCACTGAAATATGTGATACGTGGCACTTAAATACGTGGCACTGAAACACGTGGCACTGAAATACGTGATACGTGGCACTGAAATACATGGCACTGAAATACGTGGCACTGAAATACGTGGCACTGAAATACGTGGCACTGAAATACGTGGCACTATGACTGTCAGAAAATGTTCATTAAACGGTTAGGGGTGAGGTTAGGGGTAGAGTTAGGGTTAGGGTTTGGATCCCTTTATCACCTTGATGGTGGTGGGTGGCTTTTCAGTGTGTTTTCTGTTTTTTTCGATAAAAATGCATGCGTTTTTAACGCAAACAAACGCATGTGCTTAAAAACGCAAGAAAAAACTGCAGGTTGTATTTCTGAAAATGAACGCATGCAGAAAAAAACCGCATGCGTTTGAAAACGCGACCAAACGCGTACAAAAAAACCGCATGCGTTTTCAATGTTAAATATAGGGAAAAAACGCATGCGTTTTTTTGTGCAAAAAACGCTGCAGACAAAAACGGAAGTGTGAAACCAGCGACGCTTTTTATAGCAAAAAAGTTTTTGCGTCTCCACATTTTGAGACCTATAATTTTTCCACATTTGCTCCACAGAGTCATGTGAGGTCTTGTTTTTTGCGGGACGAGTTGACGTTTTTATTGGTAACATTTTCGGACACGTGACCGTTTTTGATCGCTTTTTATTCCGATTTTTGTGAGGCAGAATGACCAAAAACCTGCTATTCATGAATTTCTTTTGGGAGAGGCGTTTATACCGTTCCGGGTTTGGTAAAATTGATGAAGCAGTTTTATTTGTCGGGTCAGTACGATTACAGCGATACCTCATTTATATCATTTTTTTATGTTTTGGCGCTTTTATACGATAAAAACTATTTTATAGAAAAAATAATTATTTTGGTATCGCTTTATTCTCAGGACTATAACTTTTTTATTTTTTTGCTGATGATGCTGTATGGCGGCTTGTTTTTTGCGGGACAAGATGACGTTTTCAGCGGTACCATGGATATTTATATCAGTCTTTTTGATCGCGTGTTATTCCACTTTTTGTTCGGCGGTATGGTAATAAAGCGTTGTTTTTTGCCTCGTTTTTTTTTTTTTTTCTTACGGTGTTTACTGAAGGGGTTAACTAGTGTGGCAGTTTTATAGGTTGGGTCGTTACGGACGTGGCGATACTAAATATGTGTACTTTTATTGTTTTTTTTTTTTAATTTAGATAAAGAAATGTATTTATGGGAATAATATTTTTTTTTTTTTTCATTATTTTGGAATATTTTTTTTTATTTTTTTTTACACATTTGGAATTTTTTTTTTTTACTTTTTTACTTTGCCCCAGGGGGGGACAATACAGATCGGTGATCTGCCAGTTTGCATAGCACTCTGACAGATCACCGATCTGCGAGAAGTACAGGCTGCTTCACAGTGCCTGCTCTGAGCAGGCGTCTGTGAAGCCACCTCCCTCCCTGCAGGACCCGGATCCGCGGCCATCTTGGATCCGGGTCTGGAGCAGGCAGGGAGGGAGGTAAGACCCTCGCAGCAACGCGATCACATCGCGTTGCTGCGGGGGGCTCAGGGAAGCCCGCAGGGAGCCCTCTCCCTGCGCGATGCTTCCCTGCATCGCCGGCACATCGCGATCATGTTTGATCGCGGTGTGCCGGGGGTTAATGTGCCGGGGGCGGTCCGTGACCGCTCCTGGCACATAGTGCCGGATGTCAGCTGCGATATGCAGCCGACACCCGGCCGCGATCGGCCGCGCTCCCCCCGTGAGCGCGGCCGATCGGCTATGACGTACTATCCCGTCGGCGGTCATACGGGCCCACCCCACCTCGACGGGATAGTACGTCAAATGTCGGGAAGGGGTTAAAGAAGAAGTTACAGGTCTGTGAGAGCCAGAAATCTTGGTTATTTGTTTCTGACCAAATACTTATTTTCCACCATAATATGCAAATAAAATGATAAAAAAACAGACAATGTGATTTTCTGGATTTTTTTTTCTCAGTTTGTCTCCCATAGTTGAGGTCTACCTATGATGTAAATTACAGACGCCTCTCATCTTTTTAAGTGGTGGAACTTGCACTATTGCTGAATGACTAAATACTTTTTTGCCCCACTGTACCTACGACTTCCTAGATGCCACGCGCCAGCCGGAGGACTAACTACGCCTGGTAGAGGAAGGAACAGACCTGGCTTACCTCTAGGGAAATACCCCAAAAGATGATAGCAGCCCCCCACATGTAATGACGGTGAGGTAAGAGAAAAAGACATACACAGTATGAAAGTAGATTTAGCAAAGTGAGGTCCACTTACTAGATAGCAGAAGGATACAAAAGAGGACTTCACGGTCAACTGAAAACCCTTTCAAAAAACCATCCTGAAATTACTTTAAGACTCCTGTGTCAACTCATGACACAGGAGTGGCAATTTCAGCCCGCAAGAGCTTCCAGCTACAGAGAATAACAAAACTGCAAACTGGACAAAAGATACAAAACAAAAGGACAAAGTCCACTTAGCTGATCAGCAGACTAGTAGCAGGAACATGCAACCGAAGGCTCTGGTTACAATGATGACCGGCAAGGAAATGACTGAAGAGCAAGGCTAAATAGGAAACTCCCAAACACTGATGGGAGCAGGTGACCTGAGACAGCAAAGCACACACAAGTCACCAGTACCACCAGCAACCACCAGGGGAGCCCAAAAAGCGGATTCACAACAGTACCCCCCCCTTAAGGAGGGGGCACCGAACCCTCACGAGAACCGCCAGGGCAATCTGGATGAGCCCTATGAAAGGCACGAACCAAATCCGAGGCATGAACATCAGAGGCAGTTACCCAAGAATTATCTTCCTGACCATAGCCCTTCCATTTAACCAGATATTGAAGTCTCCGTCTGGAAATACGGGAATCCAAGATCTTCTCTACAACGTACTCCAATTCACCCTCCACCAGCACAGGAGCAGGAGGTTCAGTAGAAGGAACCACCGGTACCTCATATCTCCGCAACAACGACCGATGGAATACATTATGAATAGCGAAAGATGCCGGGAGGTCCAAACGAAAGGACACAGGGTTAAGTATCTCCAAAATCCTATAAGGACCGATGAACCGAGGCTTAAACTTAGGAGAAGAAACCCTCATAGGGACAAAACGGGAAGACAACCACACCAAGTCCCCAACACGAAGGCGAGGACCAACACGACGACGGCGGTTAGCAAACTGCTGAGTCCTCTCCTGGGACAACTTCAAATTGTCCACCACTTGTCCCCAAATCTGATGCAACCGATCCACCACCGCATCCACTCCAGGACAATCCGAAGATTCCACCTGACCAGATGAAAAACGAGGATGAAACCCTGAATTGCAAAAGAAAGGAGAAACCAAAGTGGCAGAACTAGCCCGATTATTAAGAGCAAATTCTGCCAACGGCAAAAAGGCAACCCAGTCATCCTGATCCGCAGACACAAAACACCTCAAATAAGTCTCCAAAGTTTGATTAGTTCGCTCCGTCTGTCCATTAGTCTGAGGATGGAATGCAGGCGAAAAAGACAAATCAATGCCCAACCTGGCACAGAATGCCCGCCAAAATCTAGACACGAACTGGGTTCCCCTGTCAGAAACGATGTTTTCCGGAATACCATGCAAGCGAACCACATTTTGAAAAAATAGAGGGACCAACTCAGATGAGGAAGGCAACTTAGGCAATGGTACCAAATGAACCATTTTAGAAAAACGGTCACACACCACCCAGATGACAGACATCTTCTGAGAAACAGGGAGATCAGAAATAAAGTCCATAGAGATGTGCGTCCAAGGCCTCTTTGGAACAGGCAAGGGCAACAATAACCCACTAGCCCTAGAACAACAAGGCTTGGCCCGAGCACACACATCACAAGACTGCACAAAAACACGCACATCCCGAGACAGGGAAGGCCACCAGAAAGATCTAGCCACCAAATCTCTGGTACCAAAGATTCCAGGATGACCTGCCAGCGAAGAAGAATGAACTTCCGAGATGACTCTACTCTTCCAATCATCAGGAACAAACAGTCTACCAGGCGGACAACGATCAGGTCTATCCGTCTGAAATTCTTGCAAAGCACGTCGCAGATCTGGGGAGACAGCAGACAAAACCACTCCATCCTTAAGGACACCAGCAGGTTCAGAATCCCCAGGAGAGTCAGGCTCAAAACTCCTAGAAAGAGCATCTGCCTTAACATTCTTAGAACCCGGTAAGTATGAAACCACAAAATTAAACCGAGAAAAAAACAACGACCATCGTGCCTGTCTAGGATTCAGGCGCCTGGCAGACTCTAAATAAATCAGATTCTTGTGATCAGTCAAAACTACCACCTGATGTCTGGCACCCTCAAGCCAATGACGCCACTCCTCAAATGCCCACTTCATGGCCAAAAGCTCCCGATTACCAACATCATAGTTTCGCTCGGCGGCCGAAAATTTTCGAGAAAAGTACGCACAAGGTCTCATCACTGAACAGTCGGAACTTTTCTGCGACAAAACCGCCCCCGCTCCGATCTCGGAAGCATCGACCTCAACCTGAAAGGGAAGAGAAACATCAGGCTGGCGCAACACAGGGGCAGACAAAAAGCGGCGCTTAAGCTCCCGAAAGGCCTCCACAGCAGCAGGGGACCAATTGGCAACATCAGCACCCCTCTTGGTCAAATCCGTCAGAGGTTTAGCAACGCCAGAAAAACCAGTTATAAATCGACGATAAAAATTAGCAAAGCCCAAGAATTTCTGAAGACTCTTAAGAGAAGTTGGCTGCGTCCAGTCACAAATAGCCCGAACCTTGACAGGGTCCATCTCAATAGAAGAAGGGGAAAAAATGTACCCCAAAAAGGAAATCTTTTGAACCCCAAAAACACACTTTGAACCCTTTACACACAAAGAATTCTCCCGCAAAACCTGAAAAACCCTCCTGACCTGTTGAACATGAGACTCCCAGTCATCAGAAAAAATCAAAATATCATCCAAATACACAATCATAAATTTATCCAAATATTCACGGAAAATATCATGCATTAAGTACTGAAAGACTGAAGGTGCATTAGAAAGGCCGAAAGGCATTACTAAATACTCAAAATGGCCCTCAGGCATATTAAATGCGGTTTTCCACTCATCCCCCTGCTTAATTCGCACCAAATTATACGCCCCACGAAGATCAATCTTAGAGAACCACTTAGCCCCCCTTATGCGAGCAAACAAATCAGTCAGCAAAGGCAACGGATACTGATATTTGACTGTAATTTTATTCAGGAGTCGATAATCAATACAAGGCCTCAGAGAGCCATCCTTTTTAGATACAAAGAAAAAACCAGCTCCTAAAGGAGATGAAGAAGGACGAATATGTCCCTTTTCCAGGGACTCCTTAATATACTCTCGCATGGCAGCATGTTCAGGTACAGATAAGTTAAACAAACGACCCTTTGGAAATTTACTGCCAGGAATCAGATCTATGGCGCAATCACAATCTCTGTGGGGAGGGAGTGAACCAATTTTTGGCTCCTCAAAAATATCACGATAATCAGACAAAAATGCCGGAATCTCAGAGGGAATAGATGACGAAATGGAAACCAAAGGTATGTCCCCATGAGCCCCCCGACATCCCCAGCTTAACACAGACATTGTTTTCCAGTCAAGGACTGGGTTATGAGATTGTAACCATGGTAATCCAAGCACCAAAACATCATGCAAATTGTACAACACAAGGAAGCGAATCACCTCCTGATGGTCTGGAGTCATACGCATAGTCACTTGCGTCCAGAATTGTGGTTTATTACAAGCCAAAGGCGTAGAATCAATACCCTTCAGAGGTATAGGGACTTCCAGAGGCTCTAAATCAAACCCACAGCGCCTGGCAAAGGACCAATCCATAAGACTCAGAGCGGCGCCAGAGTCCACATAGGCATCCACAGTAATAACTGATAATGAACAAATCAAGGTTACAGACAGAATAAATTTAGACTGTAAAGTGCCAATTGAAATAAACTTGTCAACCTTCCTTGTACGTTTAGAGCATGCTGATATAACATGAGCAGAATCACCACAATAGAAGCATAACCCATTTTTACGCCTATAATTCTGCCGCTCGCTTCTGGACAGAATTCTGTCACATTGCATTTTCTCTGGCGTCTCTTCAGAAGATACCGCCAAATGGTGCACGGGTTTGCGCTCCCGCAAACGCCGATCAATCTGAATAGCCATTGTCATGGACTCATTCAGACCTGTGGGCGCAGGGAACCCGACCATAACATCTTTAACGGCATCAGAAAGGCCCTCTCTGAAATTTGCCGCTAGGGCGCACTCATTCCACTGAGTAAGCACAGACCATCTACGAAATTTTTGGCAGTATATCTCAGCTTCATCTTGCCCTTGAGATAGGGCTATCAAAGCTTTTTCAGCTTGAATCTCCAACTTAGGTTCCTCATAAAGCAACCCTAAAGCCAGAAAAAACGCATCCACATTGAGCAACGCAGGATCCCCTGGTGTCAATGAAAATGCCCAATTTTGAGGGTCACCTCGCAGCAAAGAGATTACAATCTTAACCTGCTGGACAGGATCTCCAGAGGAGTGAGGTCTGAGAGAAAGGAACAATTTACAATTATATTTGAAATTCAGGAACCGAGATCTATCTCCGGAAAACACCTCTGGTGTAGGAATTTTAGGTTCAGACATCGGAGTATGTATAACAAAATCTTGTAAATTTTGAACCTTGGTAGCAAGATTATTTAAACCTACAGCTAAACTCTGAGGGTCCATCTTTAAACAGGTGAGATCAGAGCCATTCAAGGATTAGAAGGAGAGAAAGGCAAAGGCTGTAATTAGAGCTGAAATACAACTGATCCAACTATGGAGCAAGCATAGGGGGAAAAAAAAAAAAATCTACAGACTTCTTTTTTCTCTCCTTTCTTCTGCCAATAACTTTAACACGGGCCGGTCATACTGTCATGATTCCCAATGGCAGGGAAACATCAGAACACAAAAATAATGGACGAGCTCTGGGTGATGGAATCTCGAGCTGACCGTGAGCTAAATCTACCACACAACTAATAGTGGCCAGGGAGCATACCTACGACTTCCTAGATGCCACGCGCCAGCCGGAGGACTAACTACGCCTGGTAGAGGAAGGAACAGACCTGGCTTACCTCTAGGGAAATACCCCAAAAGATGATAGCAGCCCCCCACATGTAATGACGGTGAGGTAAGAGGAAAAGACATACACAGTATGAAAGTAGATTTAGCAAAGTGAGGTCCACTTACTAGATAGCAGAAGGATACAAAAGAGGACTTCACGGTCAACTGAAAACCCTTTCAAAAAACCATCCTGAAATTACTTTAAGACTCCTGTGTCAACTCATGACACAGGAGTGGCAATTTCAGCCCGCAAGAGCTTCCAGCTACAGAGAATAACAAAACTGCAAACTGGACAAAAGATACAAAACAAAAGGACAAAGTCCACTTAGCTGATCAGCAGACTAGTAGCAGGAACATGCAACCGAAGGCTCTGGTTACAATGATGACCGGCAAGGAAATGACTGGAGAGCAAGGCTAAATAGGAAACTCCCAAACACTGATGGGAGCAGGTGACCTGAGACAGCAAAGCACACACAAGTCACCAGTACCACCAGCAACCACCAGGGGAGCCCAAAAAGCGGATTCACAACACGTTCCCCGGCTACTTCTATTTGTGGTGCTAGGATTAGATATATGGTCAGCCCAGTTACCACTGCCCTATGAGCTGTTTTTTTGTGTTTGCAGACTTGGTATTGATTCCTGAGACCCTCTGCCATTGGGGTCATAACAGTACAGTACTGATGGTAACAGAACTAGCGATTCTCTTGACACGCTTAGGGCAATCAGAAATAACATGAGCAGAATCGCCGCAGTAAAAACACAACCCATTCTGACGTCTGAATCCTTGTCGTTCAGCTCTAGACACAATCCTATCACATTGCCTCCGCTCGGAAGACAACGCCATAGTGTGCACAACTCTGCGCTCACGCAAGCGCCGATCAATTTGAATGGCCAGAGACATAGAATCACCCAAACCAGCAGGCGTGGGGAACCCCACCATAACATCTTTAACGGATTCAGAAAGACCCTTTCTGAAAATTGCCGCCAAAGCATCCTCATTCCATTTAGTCAACACAGACCATTTTCTAAATTTCTGGCAATATGATTCTGCCGCTTCTTGACCCTGACACAGGGCCAACAAGGTTTTCTCAGCATGCTCTACAGAGTTAGGTTCATCATACAATAACCCAAGCGCCTGAAAAAAGGTGTCTACATTAAGCAATGCTGGATTCCCAGGTTCCAGGGCAAATGCCCAATCCTGGGGGTCACCACGCAACAGAGATATGACAATTTTAACCTGCTGGATGGGATCACCAGAGGAACGGGGCTTCAGAGCAAAAAACAGTTTACAGGTATTTTTAAAGCTCAGAAATTTAGACCTGTCCCCAAAAAACAGATCAGGAGTTGGAATTCTAGGCTCCAAAGCTGAAGTCTGAACGATATAATCAGAAATACCCTGTACTCTAGCAGCAAGTTGATCCACACGAGAAGCAAGTCCCTGAACATCCATGTCAGCGCCAAACTCCTGAACCACCCAGAGGTAAAGAGGGAAAAAAAAACACAACAGAGTACAGAAAAAAAAATGGCTCAGCACTTTCTTTCCCTTCTTCTGAGATGCGGTTAACTCATTGTTGGCCAGTTGTACTGTTATGATCTGGTGGCCCAGGAGTAGCATTGGACGTACTCTGGAGAAGGTGGTATCTATACTGACCGCGGACCCTGAACTTAACACTGCAACTAGAAGTAGCCGTGGGATGTACTTACTTATCCTAGACACCTCGACACAGCCGGAGGACTACTTAACCCTATAGATAGGAAAGGGAAAACTATCTCGCCTCAGAGAAAATTCCCAAAGGATAGGCAGCTGTTGTGAATTTGGATTCTGGGCTCCCCCGGTGGCTACTGGTGGAATTGAACTGGTGTTTTCATCTTCTCTGTTCACCTGTTCCCATCAAGATGTGGGAGTCGCTATATAACCTTGCTGCTCTGTTAGTTGCTTGCCGGTCAACAATGTTATCAGAAGCCTCTCTGTGCTTGTTCCTGCTCCTAGACAACTACTAGATAAGTTGGACTCTTGTCCATGTTTGTTTTTGCATTTTTGTTCCAGTTCACAGCTGTAGTTTCGTTACTGTGTCTGGAAAGCTCTTGTGAACAGGAATTGCCACTCTGGTGTTATGAGTTAATGCCAGAGTTTTAAAGTAATTTCTGGATGGTGTTTTGATAGGGTTTTCAGCTGACCATGAAAGTGCCCTTTCTGTCTTCTGCTATGTAGTAAGTGGACCTCAAATTTGCTAAACCTATTTTCATACTACGTTTGTTATTTCATCTTGATTCACCGCCAATACATGTGGGGGGCCTCTGTCTCCTTTCGGGGTATTTCTCTAGAGGTGAGCTAGGACTAATATTTCCCTCTGCTAGCATTATTTAGTCCTCCGGCTGGTGCTGGGCATCTAGAATCAACGTAGGCATGCTACCCGGCCACTGCTAGTTGTGTGTTAGGTTTAGTTCATGGTCAGCTCAGTTCCCATCTTCCAAGAGCTAGTTCCTATATATGCTGATGCTATGTTCTCTTGCCATTGAGATCATGACAGTTTGACCGGCCCACTAAAGGGTTAAAATCCTTGGCTGAGAAAGGAGAGAAATAAGAAGTCTGCTGAGAATTTTTTTTTTTTTTTTTTCTCCTTCTAATCTTTGAATGGCTCTGTGTCCACCTGTTTGTAATGGATCTTCAGAGTGTAACTGCAGGTTTGAATAATCTCGCCACGAAGGTACAAAATTTGCAAGACTTTGTTTGTCATGCACCTATATCTGAGCCGAGAATTCCTTTGCCGGAATTTTTCTCGGGGAATAGATCTGGGTTTCAGAATTTTCGAAATAATTGCAAATTATTTTTGTCCCTGAAGTCTCGCTCTGCCGGAGACCCTGCACAGCAGGTCAGGATTGTGATTTCCTTGCTCCGGGGCGACCCTCAAGACTGGGCTTTTTCATTGACACCAGGGGATCCTGCGTTGCTCAATGTGGATGCGTTTTTTCTGGCCTTGGGGTTGCTTTATGACGAACCTCATTTGGAGCTTCAGGCAGAAAAAACTTTGATGTCCCTATCTCAGGGGCAAGATGAAGCGGAAATTTACTGTCAAAGATTCCGTAAATGGTCTGTGCTTACTCAGTGGAATGAGTGCGCCCTGGCGGCGACTTTCAGAGAGGGTCTCTCTGATGCCATTAAGGATGTTATGGTGGGGTTCCCTGTGCCTGCGGGTCTGAATGAGTCCATGACAATGGCTATTCAGATCGATAGGCGTTTGCGGGAGCGCAAACCAGTGCACCATCTGGCGGTGTCCACTGAGAAGTCGCCAGAGAGTATGCAGTGTGATAGAATTCTGTCCCGAAGCGAGCGGCAGAATTTTAGACGGAAAAATGGGTTGTGTTTCTATTGTGGTGATTCTACTCATGTTATATCAGCATGCTCTAAGCGCACTAAAAAGCTTGATAAATCTGTTTCCATTTGCACCTTACCGTCTAAGTTTATTCTATCTGTGACCCTGATTTGCTCTTTGTCATCTATTACCACGGACGCCTATGTCGACTCTGGCGCCGCTTTGAGTCTTATGGATTGGTCCTTTGCCAAACGCTGTGGGTATGATTTAGAGCCTTTGGAGACTCTTATTCCTCTGAAGGGGATTGACTCCACCCCATTGGCTAATAATAAACCACAATACTGGACACAAGTAACTATGCGTATTAATCCGGATCACCAGGAGATTATTCGCTTTCTGGTGCTGTATAATCTACATGATGATTTGGTGCTAGGATTGCCTTGGCTGCAATCTCACAACCCAGTCCTCGACTGGAGAGCTATGTCTGTGTTGAGCTGGGGATGTAAGGGGGCTCATGGGGATGTACCTGTGGTTTCCATTTCATCATCTATTCCCTCTGAAATTCCTGAGTTCCTGTCTGACTATCGTGACGTCTTTGAAGAATCCAAGCTTGGTTCATTACCTCCGCACCGAGAGTGCGATTGTGCCATAGATTTAATCCCGGGTAGTAAATACCCAAAGGGTCGTTTATTTAATCTGTCTGTGCCTGAACATGCTGCTATGCGAGAATATATAAAGGAGTCCTTGGAAAAGGGACATATTCGTCCATCGTCATCTCCCTTAGGAGCCGGTTTTTTCTTTGTGTCAAAAAAAGACGGCTCTTTGAGACCATGTATCGATTATCGGCTTTTGAATAAAATCACTGTAAAATATCAATACCCATTGCCGTTGCTGACTGATTTGTTTGCTCGCATAAAGGGGGCCAAGTGGTTCTCTAAGATTGACCTTCGTGGGGCGTATAATTTGGTGCGAATCAGGCAGGGGGATGAGTGGAAAACCGCATTTAATACGCCCGAGGGCCACTTTGAGTATTTAGTGATGCCTTTTGGTCTTTCAAATGCTCCGTCAGTTTTCCAGTCCTTTATGCATGATATTTTTCGCGATTATCTGGATAAATTTATGATTGTGTATCTGGATGATATTCTAATTTTTTCGGATGACTGGGACTCTCATGTCCAGCAAGTCAGGAGGGTTTTCCAGGTTTTGCGGTCTGATTCTTTGTGTGTGAAGGGTTCTAAGTGTGTTTTTGGGGTACAGAGGATTTCCTTTTTGGGATATATTTTTTCTCCCTCTTCCATTGAAATGGATCCTGTCAAGGTTCAAGCTATTTGTGATTGGACGCAGCCCTCTTCTCTTAAGAGTCTTCAGAAATTTTTGGGCTTTGCTAACTTTTATCGTCGATTTATTGCTGTTTTTTCGGATATTGCTAAGCCATTGACCGATTTGACTAAGAAGGGTGCTGATGTTGCTGATTGGTCCCCTGACGCTGTGGAGGCCTTTCAGGAGCTTAAGCGCCGTTTTTCCTCTGCCCCTGTGTTGCGTCAGCCTGATGTTGCTCTACCTTTTCAGGTTGAGGTCGACGCTTCTGAGATCGGAGCTGGGGCAGTGTTGTCGCAGAAAAGTTCTGACTGCTCCGTGATGAGGCCTTGTGCCTTCTTTTCCCGTAAATTTTCGCCCGCTGAGCGGAATTATGATGTTGGGAATCGGGAGCTTTTGGCCATGAAGTGGGCTTTTGAGGAGTGGCGCCATTGGCTTGAGGGGGCCAGACATCAGGTGGTGGTATTGACTGACCACAAAAACTTGATTTATCTTGAGACCGCCAGGCGCCTGAATCCTAGACAGGCGCGCTGGTCATTATTTTTCTCTCGGTTTAATTTTGTGGTGTCATACCTACCGGGTTCTAAGAATGTTGGGGCGGATGCCCTTTCTAGGAGTTTTGAGCCTGACTCGCCTGGTAACTCTGAGCCCACAGGTATCCTTAAGGATGGAGTGGTATTGTCAGCCGTTTCTCCAGACCTGCGGCGGGCCTTTCAGGAGTTTCAGGCGGATAGACCGGATCGTTGCCCACCTGATAAACTGTTTGTTCCTGATGATTGGACCAGTAGAGTCATCTCTGAGGTTCATTCTTCTGCGTTGGCAGGTCATCCTGGCATTTTTGGTACCAGGGATTTGGTGGCAAGGTCCTTCTGGTGGCCTTCCCTGTCACGAGATGTGCGAGGCTTTGTGCAGTCTTGTGACGTTTGTGCTCGGGCCAAGCCTTGTTGCTCTCGGGCTAGTGGATTATTGTTGCCCTTGCCTATTCCTAAGAGGCCTTGGACGCACATCTCGATGGATTTTATTTCAGATCTGCCTGTTTCTCAGAAGATGTCTGTCATCTGGGTGGTGTGTGACCGTTTCTCTAAAATGGTCCATTTGGTTCCTCTGCCCAAGTTGCCTTCTTCTTCCGAGTTGGTTCCTCTGTTTTTTCAAAATGTTGTTCGTTTGCATGGTATTCCTGAGAATATCATTTCTGACAGAGGGACCCAATTCGTGTCTAGATTTTGGCGGACATTCTGTGCTAGGATGGGCATAGATTTGTCTTTTTCGTCCGCTTTCCATCCTCAGACGAATGGCCAGACCGAGCGGACTAATCAGACCCTGGAGACATATCTGAGGTGTTTTGTGTCTGCTGACCAGGATGATTGGGTTGCTTTTTTGCCATTGGCAGAGTTCGCTCTCAATAATCGGGCCAGCTCTGCCACTTTGGTGTCCCCGTTTTTCTGTAATTCGGGGTTTCATCCTCGATTTTCCTCTGGTCAGGTGGAATCTTCGGATTGTCCTGGAGTGGATGCTGTGGTGGAGAGATTGCATCAGATCTGGGGGCAGGTAGTGGACAATTTGAGGTTGTCCCAGGAGAAGACTCAGCTTTTTGCCAACCGCCACCGTCGTGTTGGTCCTCGGCTTTGTGTTGGGGATTTGGTGTGGTTGTCTTCTCGTTTTGTCCCTATGAGGGTCTCTTCTCCTAAGTTTAAGCCTCGGTTCATCGGCCCGTATAAGATATTGGAGATTCTTAACCCTGTTTCCTTCCGTTTGGACCTCCCTGCATCCTTTTCTATTCATAACGTTTTTCATCGGTCATTATTGCGCAGGTATGAGGTACCGGTTGTGCCTTCCGTTGAGCCTCCTGCTCCGGTGTTGGTTGAGGGTGAGTTGGAGTACGTTGTGGAGAAAATCTTGGACTCTCGTGTTTCCAGACGGAGACTCCAGTATCTGGTCAAGTGGAAGGGATACGGCCAGGAGGATAATTCTTGGGTGAATGCATCTGATGTTCATGCCTCTGATCTGGTTCGTGCCTTTCATAGGACCCATCCTGATCGCCCTGGTGGTTCTGGTGAGGGTTCGGTGCCCCCTCCTTGAGGGGGGGGTACTGTTGTGAATTTGGATTCTGGGCTCCCCCGGTGGCTACTGGTGGAATTGAACTGGTGTTTTCATCTTCTCTGTTCACCTGTTCCCATCAAGATGTGGGAGTCGCTATATAACCTTGCTGCTCTGTTAGTTGCTTGCCGGTCAACAATGTTATCAGAAGCCTCTCTGTGCTTGTTCCTGCTCCTAGACAACTACTAGATAAGTTGGACTCTTGTCCATGTTTGTTTTTGCATTTTTGTTCCAGTTCACAGCTGTAGTTTCGTTACTGTGTCTGGAAAGCTCTTGTGAACAGGAATTGCCACTCTGGTGTTATGAGTTAATGCCAGAGTTTTAAAGTAATTTCTGGATGGTGTTTTGATAGGGTTTTCAGCTGACCATGAAAGTGCCCTTTCTGTCTTCTGCTATGTAGTAAGTGGACCTCAAATTTGCTAAACCTATTTTCATACTACGTTTGTTATTTCATCTTGATTCACCGCCAATACATGTGGGGGGCCTCTGTCTCCTTTCGGGGTATTTCTCTAGAGGTGAGCTAGGACTAATATTTCCCTCTGCTAGCATTATTTAGTCCTCCGGCTGGTGCTGGGCATCTAGAATCAACGTAGGCATGCTACCCGGCCACTGCTAGTTGTGTGTTAGGTTTAGTTCATGGTCAGCTCAGTTCCCATCTTCCAAGAGCTAGTTCCTATATATGCTGATGCTATGTTCTCTTGCCATTGAGATCATGACAGGCAGCCCCCCACAAATATTGACTGTGAGAGGAGAGGAAAAAACATACACAGGCTGAAAACAGGATTTAGCAAAGGAGGCCAATCTAGCTAAATAGGAAAGATAGGACTGAGAACTATGTGGTCAGTATTAAAATACTAGGAAATATCCACCACAGAAAATACAAAAAACTCCACATCTAACTAAAGATATGGAGGGTATATCTGCCTCTCCAGAGATTCCAGCTTGACTGCATAAATTCTTACACAGATTAAGCTGGACAAGAAAAAACATGAAATGCACTGAACAATGAGGCCCACAACATGTGGGCTGCAAAACAAGCAGAACTTGTCTTGGTGAAAAGACCAGGAAGCAGGAGAAACCATGAAGGGATGTGAATCCTCCAGAATACAATGGACAACTGGCACTGACTAAAGGGTGAGGCCAGACTAAATAGCCCAGTCCAGAGTGGACACACCTGATAACTGCTGGGAAGGACAGACAGCAGCGCTACCACTTATAACCACCGGAGGGAGCCCAAGAACAGAATTCACAACAGATTTTAGTCTAATAGCAGGACCACTACCCCTCCACAGAGATATAGATTTTAGTCTAATAGAGAATTTATGTTCCCATACAGATGAAGAGTTGACAGGGATAAGGTCTTCAACGGATACTAATTTAGGGCAGATGAGGGTTTGTTATGCACCAATTCCTTGAACCCCACAGTGACAGTGTTGCTCACTGTAACTTGCTGCAAGATGTCGCAGGCCCTTCTCACTTCCCCTTCCACAAAAAGAACAGCTACATTAGGCACCTGGGCCTTGGATGTTGGGTTTTTCTTTTGCCTCTGTGGGTAGGTGAGCCTGACGTGACAAGTTCAGTGGGAGGAGATGTCTGACTTTCTCCTCTCAGGTGTATGGTTGGCCGCATAGGTGTCTACAATATTTGTGGTCTTGGCTGCCTCCTTTGGATTCCGATCCACCATAAACTGTCACACCTCCACAGGGCAAAGATGACGAGAATGGTTCTTCAATTCATAGAAGGTGGTAACTGATAGTCCCTGAACCCACTGCTCAAATTTAGTTCTGAGCCTGTCCACCACATCTCTGTAGCTGTCAGGAGGTTCACGTTGGAGGGCCCAGAATCTTTTCTTGTACACTTTAGGCATCAGCTGATATTTCCTGATCAGGGATATTTTGACTTTTTGATGGCCTCAAAGTCTCCATCTTGGTTTCTAGGGAGAGAGGTGAACAACTCCAGAGTTTAGCCTCGTCCTCTGGCAGCGGGTATTGTCTGCAGGCCTTTTCAAACCCCAGCGAAAATGTGTCCAGATCAGCATCCTTGTCCATGACAGAAAAATGCTCAGGACGGGGCTTAAAGGTGGAGACATTACTGGACTCATTGTTCAGTGGGATGTATGGCTACCTTTGCAGTTGCATTAATTGCAGCTGCTACTCTTGCTTGGCTTGTAGCTCTCGCGCTGCAACCTCTCAGGTGACTTAGGCCTATCGCTTGTGTGATGGTGTGATATGCTATGTGGGTATCATTTTTGTGTATATTTCTATTTTACTTATTTTAATGGTGTTCTCTTGTAGAAGGAGTTATTTGCTAATTGATGAATGGCTGTTGCTGCCATCTGATATCAGCCCCCACATTACTGTATTGTATGCTAATGACATGTTGACCTAGCTTGTTGAAACAATGAGCCCCTGAGACCTTCCCCCCTCCTTACCTGTGAATGAGGAGGGAGACTTGTAAATATCAGGGAGGTGAAACACAGATCAGTCCTGTGTGGAATGATGATGTGTGCAGGTGGGAGTCCATGCTACCCTGGTTGGTGTAACCTTTTTGTCAGGGGAATGCAATTTTCCTGCCTCCAATATTCAGATCAATTCCGCAGACTGAGCTGTTTCCACTGCTAGGTTGGTTATTGGGGATATATCGCAGTGAGCGTATGGTATATATACCTCTGATTCCAATGCACAGAATAGAGGTATATACACCAATACAGTCACAACCACTTCCATAATAACCAAAGTAACTAATCACTGCCACCACCAATAGTTTATACATGCTGATTGGACACCCAATACAGGTAGTGTATGGCTTCATTGGTACGGTTTACACATCAAAGGAACAGAACTATTAAATTTTATATTCAATCCAGAATGATAGCCAGTGTTTTATTTTTTTTAAACTTTCCTGTTTAACTACCTGTGCACTGCAGGGATCCTCTGCTTCAAAAGAGGTTAGAGCATTAACTCTCTCCCTATTTCCATTCTTTTAATTAATTCCTTTTTCCCTAGGTTAAATTAATCCCAGATGTTCCATGTCTAATTCTACTTCAAAAGGAGTTTGAGAGTCAGCTCTTCTACTGCTGGAGATGTCTTATGGATTTTTCAGAGTGCTCTGGAAAAGGGGACTAAATTGCTGACTAGAAACAGAAGTCGCTGACTTCTTCGCAAACGTTTCTTCTTTCTAAAAATTAAAAAAAGTAAAGCTAAAAAATTAACACCCAATAGTTGTTTACCAAAAAAGAAATGACAAGAAATGCTTGGTAATTTTACAATCCAGAAACAAGATTCTTTATTTGTTTGGTTTTATAGGCCTGAGGAACTGCCTTCTGTATTTTGCAGTGCATCAAGAATTAAAAAAAAAAATATTTGTATCATAGATCAATCAATTCAGAATCACAAAGATTCTGTGGCTGAAATGGTCAGCTGTGTGCCCTGACCGCTTAAAATGGCCACTGCTTTCCCTGTCCCCATCTTTTATATTACTTATGCTAGTCTCTTCTGTTTAGCTGCTCTAGATCATGTGAAGTTGGAGCTTCAAGACATTATGGGGAAGCTGCTACATCCATGCCTGAAGACATGTTAGGCCGGCCTCACACTCAGCGTATGAAAATATGGTCCATTTTTTACGGCCGTAATACGCAGAAATGTTCCCAAAATAGTGATCCGTATGTCATCCATAGGCAGGGTGTGGCAGCGTATTTTGCGCATGTCATCCTCCGTATGTAATCCGTATGGCATCCGTACTGCGATATTTTCTCGCAGGCTTGCAAAACCGACATCTAATGGATGTTTGTGCTCAAATGTTCGTTAAAACATATATACAGTATCTCTCTCTCTCTCTATATATGTCATTGAGACACATATATATATATATATATATACTGTATTTATATTTAATTCAGCGCTAGATAGCATAAAAGCCGGTAATTCAATTGCCGGCTTTTGCTATCTCCTTCCCAAACCCGACATGATATGAGACATGGTTTACATACAGTAAACCATCTCATATCCCTTTTTTTTTTGCATATTCCACACTACTAATGTTAGTAGTGTGTATGTGCAAAATTTGGGCGCTCTAGCTATTAAATTAAAGGGTTAAATCGCGGAAAAAATTGGCGTGGGCTCCAGCGCAATTTTCTCCGCCAGAGTGGCAAAGCCAGTGACTGAGGGCAGATATTAATAGCCTAGAGAGGGTCCATGGTTATTGGCCCCACTGGCTAAAAACATCTGCCCCCAGCCACCCCAGAAAAGGCACATCTGGAAGATGCGCCTATTCTGGCACTTGGCCACTCTCTTCCTACTCCCATGTAGCAGTGGGATATGGGGTAATGAAGGGTTAATGTCACCTTGCTATTGTAAGGTGACATTAAGCCAGGTTAATAATGGAGAGGCGTCAATTATGACACCTATCTATTATTAATCCGATAGTACGAAATGGTTAATAAAACACACACACACACATTATTACAAAGTACTTTATTGAAATAAAGACACAGGGTGTTTTAATATTTTATTATACTCTTAATCCACCTGAAGACCCTCTTTCTGTAAAAAAGGAAAAATAAAAAATCCACAATGTCCCATACCTTCCGTCGTTCTGGCACGTCCCACGATGTAAATCCATCTGAAGGGGTTAAATCATTTGCACACAGGAGCTCTGCTAAAGCAGCTGTGCTCATGGCTGTAGAAATACGGGGAATGAATGGAGTGCAGGGGAATGTCCTGTAGTTACCTTGAGTCGCGGTGATGCGCCCTCTGCTGGATGTCTTCATATGAACTGGAGCCTGTATTTTCCGTATTTTCTGCACCTCTCATACATCTGTAATACTCGCTAGTGTGAGGCCGGCCTTAGCCTACAATCTGCCTGATTCAAATACTCTGCAATTTGCAAAATGGTACCATTCATTTTTTTGCAATCCATTTAAATCATAATGCAAATTGTTTCAATTCACTGGGGCTTATGCATTTTATGAAATTTGACTTGAAATTGATTGCAGTGGATTGATTTGATCAGCTTCAGTTATTATTATTTTTCTAACGTTGCCTAAAAACCTTAAATACATGTATAAGCTAGAGCTCAGATTCACTGGATATATCATGATGCCAGCATAATATACATTTATTCAAGCATTCCCTTTCTATACCAAAGTATTCCTTTGCATTGGCCTTGACCTTTAAACAGTTCACAAGCTGCATATTTTATAATCCCTTTTTGGAGGTTTAGAAGTATGAGGCAGTGGATGATTGAAGTTCAGACATATAAACTTTAAGGTTTTTTAGAAGATAAATAAACGACTGTATTCTGGGCACGTAAGCAACATTCAATAATTTATTCCATTAAGCCAACAGTAGGGGTGATAATCCTATTTCTGAACTGTGATCATAATGCATTTCCCACATCCACTCCTACCCAAAACTAAACCATATGGAAAAGACAATATTTAAGCTTGCTTTAAAAGATGAATAAAAAAATAATTGTATAGTTTTGATAACTCACAAACTTTTAAAGTAGACTGATTGTACTGTTGTCTTAAGCCAAGCAACTAAGCAAAGCCATTATTGTATCAGGGATACACTGACAGCCAAAGGTCCCTGTGCGGTACTTTTATCTGGAACTCGATATTATGCACACCAATATATATACACAAATGTACTCAAATGCACTATGCCAATGTTTTATTGTATAAAAGCGCCAAAACATTAAAAAAATTATATAAATGATGTATCGCTGTAATCGCACTAACCCAAAGAATAAAACTGCCTTATCAATTTTACCACACACGGAATGGTACAAATGCCCCATTCATGAATTGCTGATTTTTGTTCATCCTGCCTCCCAAGAATCGTAATAAAAAGCGATGAAAAAATGTCATGTGCCCAAATATGGTACCAATAAAAACATCAACTCGACCCGCAAAAAACAAGACTGCACATGACTCTGTGGGCCAAAATATGGAAAAATTATAGCTCTCAAAATGTGGTGATGCAAAAACTATTTTGCAATAAAAAGCATCTTTTAGCGTGTGACAGCTGCCAAACATAAAAACAAAACATAAAAACCTGCTATAAATAGTAAATCAAACCCCCATTTATCACCCTCTTGGTTAGGGAAAAATAATAGAAATAAAAAATGTATTTATTTCCCTTTTCCCATTAGGGTTAAGGTTAGGGTTGGGGTTGGGGCTTAAGTTAGGGTTAGGGCTTGGATTAGGGTTGGGATTACAATTACGGTTGGGATTAGGGTTAGGGGTGTGTCAGGGTTAGGGGTGTGGTTAGGGTTATGGTTAGGGTTGGGATTAGGGTTAGGGGTGTGTTGGGGTTAGGGGTGTGTTGATCTTAGGGTTGTGGTTAGGGTTAGGATTAGGATTAGGGGTGTGTTCGGGTTAGGGGTGTGGTTAGGGTTATGGTTAGGGTTGGATTAGGGTTAGGGGTGTGTTGGGGTTAGGGTTGGAGTTAGAATTGGGGGGTTTCCACAATTTAGGCACATCAGTGCTCTCCAAACGCAACATGGCATCTGATTCCAGTCAATTCTGCGTTGAAAAAGTCAAACATTGCTCCTTCCCTCCTGAGCTCTGCCGTGTGCCCAAACAGTGGTTTACTCCCACATATGGGGTATCAGCATACTCAGGACAAATTGGACAGCAACTTTTGTGGTCCAATTTCTCCTGTTACCCTTGTGAAAATAAAAATTTGGGGGCTAAAAATCATTTTTGTGGGAAAAAAATGATTTTTTATTTTCACAGCTCTGCGTTATAAACTTTAGTGAAACAGTTGGGGGTTCAAAGTTGTCACAACACATCTAGATAAGTTCCTTTTTGGGGGTCTAGTTTCCAAAATGGCATCTCTTATGGGAGGTTTCTACTGTTTAGGCACATCAGTGTCTCTGCAAACGCAACATGGCGTCTGCAGACCATTCCATCCATGCACCCAAATGGTGGTTCCCCCCACATATGGGGTATCAGCGTACTCAGAACAAATTGAACAACAACTTTTGTATTCCAATTTCTCCAGATACCTTTGTGAAAATACAAAATTGGGGCTAAAAAATCATTTTTGTGGAAAAAAATGTTTTTTTTTTTATTTTCACAGCTCTACATTATAAACTTTAGTGAAATAATTGGGGGTCTAAAGTGCTCACCACACATCTAGATTAGTTCCTTGGGTGGTCTAGTTTCCAAAATGGGGTCACTTGTGGGGGTTTTCCACTGTTTGGGCACATCAAGGGCTCTCCAAATGCGACATGGCGTCTGATCTCAATTCCAGCCAATTCTGCGTTGAAAAAGTCAAACGGTGCTTCATCCCTTCCGAGCTCTGCCATGTGCCCAAACAGTAGTTTACCCCCACATATGGGGTATCAGCGTACTCAGGAGAAATTGCACAATAACTTTTGGGGTCCAATTTCTCCTGTTACCCTTGGGAAAATAAAAAAATCAGGGGCAAAAATATCATTTTTGTGAACAATAATATGATTTTTTTATTTTTACGGCTCTACATTATAAACTTCTGTGAAGCACTTGGGGATTCAAAGTGTTCATCACACATCTAGATAATTTCCTTAGGGGGTCTACTTTCCAAAATGGTACTACTTGTGTTTTTTTTTACTGTTTAGGCACATTAGGGGCTCTCCAAATGTGACATGGCATCCGATCTCAATTTAAGCCAATTTAGGATTGAAAAGTCAAATGATGCTCCTTCCCTTCCGAGCTCTGCCATGCACCCAAACAGTGGTTCTCCCCACATATGGGGTATCTGCATACTTAGGACAAATTGCACAATGACTTTTGGGGTCCAATTTCTTCTATTACCCTTGGGAAAATTAAAAAAAATTGGATCTGAATTAATTTTTTTGTGAAAAAAAGTTAAATGTTCATTTTTTTAAAACGTTATCAAAATTCCTGTGAAGCACTTGAAGGGTTAATACATTTTTTGAATGTGGATTTTAGCACCTTGACGGGTGCAGTTTTTATAATGGTGTCACTTTTGGGTATTTTCTATCATATAGACCCCTCAAAGTGACTTCAAATGTGATGTGGTCCCTAAAAAAAATGGTGTTGTAAAAATGAGAAATCACTGGTCAAATTTTAACCCTTATAACTCCATAACAAAAAAAAATGTTTGTTCCAAAATTGTGCTGATGTAAAGTAGACATGTGGAAAATGTTACTTATTAAGAATTTTGTGTGACATATCTGTGTGATTTAAGGGCATGAAAATTCAAATTTGGAAAATTGCGACATTTTCAACATTTTTGCCAAATTTCCATTTTATTCACAAATAAAGGCAAGTCATATCAAATAAATTTTACCATTGTCACTAGAAAACAGTGTCATTATCACTGGGATCCATGGAAGGTTTCCAGAGTTATTACTTCATAAATGGACAGTGGTCAGAATTGTAAAAATTGGCCTGATCATTAACATGCAAACCACCATTGGGGGTAAAGGGGTTAAGCAAGGTAAATTCAGGGTGAAAGTTATTATTATTATTATTATTTATTTATATAGCACCATTGATTCCATGGTGCTGTACATGAGAAGGGGTTACATACAAGTTACAGATATCACTTACAGTAAACAAACTAACAATGACAGACTGATACAGAGGGGCGAGGACCCTGCCCTTGCGGGCTAACATTCTGCAGGATTATGGGGAAGGAGACAGTAGGTTGGGGGTTGCAGGAGCTCCGGTGTTGGTGAGGCGGTAGCTTCGTTAGTGATGAGGAGGCAGCGGGGTCATGGCAGGCTGTAGGCTTTCCCGAAGAGATGAGTTTTCAGGTTCCATCTGAAGGATCCGAATGTGGTTGATAGCCGGATGTGTTGGGGCAGAGAGTTCCAGAGGATGGGGGATATTCGGGAGAAGTCTTGGAGGCGATTGGATGAGGAGCGAATAAGTGTGGAGGAGAGAAGGAGGTCTTGGGACGACCGGAGATTATGTGAGGGAAGATATCAGGAGATATCTCGCATATCTTCCCTACCTGATCTATCTATCAAAATAAATGAAATCACACTTTCCCCTGTCCCCAAAATCCGCTGCCTCAGAGTAACCCTTGACTCTGCCCTGTCCTTCAAACCGCACATCCAAGCTCTCGCCACCTCCTGTCGCCTCCAGCTCAAAAATATTTCCAGAATCCGTCCTTTTCTCAACCCACACTCTACCAAAATGCTCGTGCATGCCCTAGTCATCTCCCGCCTCGACTACTGCAACATACTCCTCTGTGGCCTACCTTCTAACACTCTCGCACCCCTCCAGTCCATCCTTAACTCTGCTGCCCGACTAATTAATCTCTCTCCTCGCTACACTCCTGCTTCCCCTCTTTGCAAATCCCTTCACTGGCTCCCAATTTCTCAGCGTATCCAGTTTAAATTACTAACACTGACCTACAAAGCCATCCACAATCTTTCTCCTCCGTATATTTCCACACTAATCTCTCAATATCTTCCCTCACGTAATCTCCGGTCCTCCCAAGACCTCCTCCTCTCCTCCATGCCTATTCGCTCCTCACCCAATCGCATCCAAGACTTCTCCCGATTATCACCCATCCTCTGGAATTCAGTGCCCCAACACATCCGGTTATCCACGACTTTTGGATCCTTCAAAAGAAACCTGAAAACCCATCTCTTCAAAGAAGCTTACAGCCTGTAAAGACCACACGACCACCTCAACACTATTGGAGCTACTGCAACCCTCGACCTACTGTCTCCTTCCCCATAATCCTGTAGAATGTAAGCCCGCAAGGGCAGGGTCCTCTTCCCTCTGTACCAGTTTGTCGTTGTTAGTTTTGTTTACTGTAAGTGATATTTGTATTTTGATGTAACCCCTTCTGATGTACAGCACCATGGAATTAATGGTGCTATATAAATAAATAATAATAATAATAATAATAATAATAATAATTAGTTCAGAGATATATGGAGGAGGCAGGTTATGGATGGCTTTGTATGTCAGTATTAGTAATTTGAACTGGATACGCTGAGGGAATGGGAGCCAGTGAAGAGATTTGCAGAGGGGGGAAGCGGAGGAGTAGCGAGGACAGAGATGGATTAGTCGGGCAGCAGAGTTAAGGATGGACTGGAGAGGTGCAAGGGTGTTAGCAGGGAGGCCGCAGAAAAGGATGTTGCAGTAGTCAAGGCGGGAGATGATGAGGGCATGCACAAGCATTTTAGTAGATTGAAGGTTGAGGAAAGGACGGATTCTGGAGATATTTTTGAGCTGGAGGCAACGGGAGGTGGAAAGAGCTTGGATGTGCGGTTTGAAGGACAGGGCAGAGTCGAAGGTTACTCCGAGGCAGCGGACTTCTGGTACAGGGGGAAAGCATTATGTCATTGATTGCTATAGATAGGTCAGGTAAGGAAGATCTGTGGGATGGAGGAAAGATGATGAGTTCAGATTTGTCCACATTTAGTTTGAGGAAGCGAGAGGAGAAGAAGGAGGATATGGCTGATAGGCACTCTGGGATTCTGGACAGCAGAGCGGTGACGTCTGACAAGTTATGACAATGATGTCACCACAGAGCCTTACATATATGGAGGAGTCACAAAGGTACTGTGTGAAAGCATGCCATGTGAGCTTTCTTCTTCAAGAAATCTCGAAAGGGATCACAGACAAGATTTGCACTTGATGCATATGGTACTATAAACAGTATTGTACAAAACTTTTAGGCCAGTGTGGAGAAAATACTGCAATGTAAAAGTCCTTTAAAAGTGTGTTTTTGTAATCAATTATTAGAATACAAATTGAATTAACAAAGATATATCTTATTTAAATCAACATTTAGTGTTGAAACCCTTTGGCTTCAACATAGCATGGGCTCAAGTAGGTACACTTGTACAAAATTAGGGATTTTATAGAAATATAATCATGTGTATGAATAACCAATTATGTCAAACAGATTATAATTATGATAATTTTCACATTAAGGTAGTAACTAGTGTTGAGCGATACCTCCTGATATTCGAAAGCATCGGTATCGGATTGGATCGGCCGATACCGGCAAAATATCGGATCTCGCCGATACCGATACCTGATACCAATACAAGTCAATGGGACACAAATATCGGAAGGTATCCTGGATGGTTCCCAGGGTCTGAAGGAGAGGAAACTCTCGTTCAGGCCCTGGGATCCATATTCATGTAAAAAATAAAGAATAAAAATAAAAAATATGGATATACTCACCCTCGGACGGCCCCTGGCTGTCACCGCTGCAAGCGTCTGCCTCCGTTCCTAAGAATGCAGAGTGAAGGACCTTCGATGACGTCGCGGCTTGTGATTGGTCGCGTGACCGCTCATGTGACCGCTCACGCGACCAATCACAAGCCGCGACGTCATCGCAGGTCCTACACTCACTGCATTCTTAGGAACGGAGGCTGCCGGTTACACCGCTAAGGTCCAGGGTCCGCCGGAGGGGTGAGTATATCCATATTTTTTATTTTTATTCTTTATTTTTTACATGAATATGGATCCCAGGGCCTGAAGGAGAGTCTCCTCTCCTCCAGATCCTGGGAACCACACACTGGGAACTTCCGATTCCGATTTCCGATATCACAAAAATATCGGAACTCGGTATCAGAATTCCGATACAGCGAATATCAGCCGATACCCGATATTTGCAGTATCGGAATGCTCAACACTAGTAGTAACACAGCCATTAACTGAAACTGAAAACAGCTGTGTACTAGGCTTACAACTGAGTGAGGAGCAGCCAAACTTCACTACAAAGATGAGGTTGTGGAAGACAGTTTCATATCATAGGTCTTAAACCATGGCAAGACTGAGCACAGAAAAAAACACAAGGTATTATACTGCATCAGCAATGTCTTTCCCAGGTAAAGATTTTAAAGCAGACTGGAGTTTCAATGTTGAGGACAGTAGACCCAGTGGTCGGCCAAGAAAAATAACTGTGGCAGATAAGACACATCATTTTTGCTGCCCTACTAAATCAGAAAATGCTCAACACTGCCATCATGTAGCAGCAATGAGCATGACCTAGCTACACTCATCTACTGTATGGTGAAGTCTGGCCAGAAGTGGTCGTCATTGAAGAATTGCTGTCAATAGCATGGAACAACATGGAAACAAGAACAAGTGACTAAACTATGCATGGACACATAGGATCTAAGATGCAGAAAAATGACAATAGATGCTGTGACTGAGGAGTCAAAATTTTAAAATGTATCTGTTACAAAAGACAGTTTGTTTATCAAAGGGCTGAAGAATCTTGCAATAATGAGTGTCTGCAGAAAACAGTGAAGCATGATGAGTGTTTCTGTCAAGTTTGGGTCTGCACATCAGCAAATTGAGCTGGTATTTTGATCAAGACTGTTGGTGTCCCTATTGCTGAGAATCACATGCAGATACTTATCTATGATCAACATCATCAGTGAGGTGACACCAAATTTATTCTGTGGCGAAAAAAGAATAACAAAAACTCATGGAAGTGATAATATTTAACTCATAGAGCCCTGGTATCAAAATCATCAAATCTTTTTGAAATTTCATGAAGAAACAGAAGGATTTATATAAGCCTACATTCACAGAAAATCATTTTTTCCAAGATTTTTGGATAAACCTCTTTGCCGAGTTCAAATTTCTTGCTAGACAAACTCACTACAACATTGTGAAATGCTATCAAAACCATTGAAAGGGTTTGGAGTGGCTTGTCCTAGTACCAGATTGACTTAATTTTCAAAATTGAAATGTTAACTTGGATATGATAACAAGTAGTAAATATCTCAAACCACATACAATGGAAAAATTATTTTCAATCAATCCATATGTACAAGTAAAACATATAATGGAGAATTTGCTGTTTAGATGGAGAAATAGCACATGCTTATAAATACGCCATCTGCTAGGTACGTTTATATGTGAACCAAGGAGAGCATGCAACTGCATTTGGGATGTACAGTATATATATATATCTATATATATAATTGTCTAAGGGTTTTTCTGTCTGTCTGTCTGTCCTGGAAATCCCACGTCTCTGATTGGTCGAGACCGCCAGGCCGCGACCAATCAGCGACGGGCACAGCATGGCGACGATGATGTCATAAAGGTTGCCTCGACCAATCAGCGACAGGCACAGTCTGCCGCGAATTCTGGAATCATCATTGTCCATATACTACGGAGACATGCATATTCTAGAATACCCGATGCGTTAGAATCGGGCCACAATCTAGTATATATATATATATATATATACAGTATATATATATATATATATATATATATATATATATATATATATATATATATATATATATATAGTAATTAAAACAAACTCTTCTTTTTTTCTGTATATAGATTTAATGAGGCACACTACATCAGGAACACACGTGGGCTTATCAAACACAGGCAGTGTGCTTTTTTCTCACCATGAGTCCAGGAAGAAATCTTTTGCTCTGCTCAGTGAGAACAAGTATACAGCTGAACTTGCATCCATAATCAGATGTGTCATTTGCTGGATGAAATGTCAAGTTTCACATGTGTGTTGATTATAACGTACATGAAGGCTTTTGTTAAGAGGATTTAAATCTTATTTCATGCCAGGTCAAATTATTTATTTTAATCAAAACATTTTTAGTTCTTTAGCAAATCCCAAGAAAACTGTGTGTACTCTATACTTTGATCATTTACCAAGCAACTAAAGAATGCTTTCAAAAATAGTTGTTATGACTGCCATAGTGAGTGACAGTGTTGTTTTGACATTTTACTTCTTCCAGTTCCATTATGAAAGCCAACAGTTGATTTCTCATAAGAAAGATAAAGACTCTCTGCCAGCAGTAATTAGTTTTTAGAAATACATTTTTTATATATATCATCTTGGGTCCAGCTTTGATCCTTCGCCATTATTCTCAGTGTCTGTTATTGTCTGCAGTGCTAATGTCACTTCGACACCTTTGCGGTCACTAACTGATTTCAGCATCTCTGAGAAGCTTGTGTCATCAACTAGGGCAGAGCCTATGTGACCAACCATTGCCTGCATTGCTGTTGACTGATGTCAGCAGGGAAGACAACAACAGACACTGGTGACCTTGGCAAAAAGTTAGCACTGCATGCAGGGAGAATGAGTACAGCACAGTTTGTTTGTTTTCTATTTTGTAACTGGTCACAGGGTAGTAATCATGGGCAAGTGTAGTACAAATGGCACCTCAGACTGCTACAGAAATAGGGGAACCTTTGAGTCTTTGGGAGCGAGTGGTGTTCAGTGCTTTCAGTGAGGTATACTTTCCCACTCACTTCTTAGGCCGGCGTCACACTAGCGAGTTTTACAGACATATGAGCACAGAAAATACGTCCAGAAAATAGGCATTGCACACGGCCCAATGATTCTCTATGGGGCAGCTCCTATCTGCCGTATATTACGCATCCGTAATATACGGTATGTTACAGGCGTAGAAAATCGCAGCATGCTGTGTTTGTCAGCGTATTGCGCAAAAATTCCGCCAATGAATGTCTATGGCGGTGAGAAAATTACGAATTACACACGGACCATGCATGTGACCTGCGAGAAATACGCACCGGTGTTCCATAGAAAAGCCGGTAATTCAGTGCGGTGTACAGTAAAATCACACTGACAGAATAGAATAGAATAGGTAGGATAAATGTGTACACATAGAATAGGTATATATATATATATATATATATATATATATATATATATATATATATGTCAGTGAGACACACACATATATATATATATTTATATTTAATTCAGCGCTAGATAGCAGAAAAGTCGGTAATTCAATTGCCGGCTTTTGCTATCTCCTTCACAAACCCGACATGATATGAGACATGGTTTACATACAGTAAACCATCTCATATCCCTTCTTTTATTACATATTCCTCTTTACTAATGTAGCAAGTGTCTCTGTGTAAACTTGGGGTCTCTAGCTATTAAATTAAAGGGTTAAATCCCGTAAAAAAATTGGCGTGGGCTCCCGCGCAATTTTCTCCGCCAGAGTGGGAAAGCCAGTGACTAAGGGCAGATATTAATAGCCTAGAGAGGGACCATGGTTATAGGACCCCCCTGGCTAAAAACATCTGCCCCCAGCCACCCCAGAAAAGGCAAAGCTGTAAGATGCACCTATTCTGGCACTTAGCCTCTCTCTTCCCACTCGAGTGTAGCGGTGGGATATGGGGTCATGAAGGGTTAATGTCACCTTGCTATTGTAAGGTGACATTAAGCCAGGTTAATAATGGAGAGGCGCCATTTATGACACCTATCCATTATTAATCCAATAGTACGAAATGGTTAATAAAACACACACACATTATTAAAAAGTATTTGAATGAAATAAAGACACATGGTGTTTTAATATTTTATTATACTCTTAATCCACCTGAAGACCCTTGTCACCTGAAATAAAGTTAAAAAAACAAACAACAATATTCCATACCTTCCGTCGTTCAGTCTTGTCCCACGCTGTAAATCCATCTGAAAGGGTTAAATCATTTTACACCCAGGAGCTCTGCTAATGCAGCTGTGCTCCTGTCTGTAAAACTTGGTGAATGAATGGAGTGCAGGGGAATGTACTGTAGTTACCTTGAGTCGCGGTGATGCGCTCCCTGCTGGATGAACTCATATGAACTCGAGCGTGGGAACTTTTCAGAATATTTTCTCAAGACACAGTTATTGCACTACAGATCAATGCAGAGTGGTTCTTCCCTGAGGATTACTCAGTGTCATTGCAACCTTGACATAAGGGATCTCTTCTCAAGCTTACTGTTCCTGCTATCTGAATCCACTTTCCAGTCAAGGCTACCCAAAGTCCCACGACATTACTACTGTGTTGCTGCTGGAAAAGGACAGGTTTCCCAGATTAGCTTGTTGAGGTAAACTATTTTGGCTTGTCCCCATTGCTCATAGTCCCTCATGTTTGCTACACACACACACATCTTCTCCTTCTTATTGACACCTCATGCTTTCTTCTTCTATACCTAACTACTGGATCCCCAACTACCCAGAAATCCCACACAAACTCCTTCCCCCTAAGGGCTTGGCTTACAGTTAACCTTGTGTTCAAACTAACAGGGACAGTGCTTTGCCTTGAAAGATAACTATAACGCATTACCACCACCTAGTGGCCATACAATTACATTGCACATTACAACATATTGTATTACATTACATTACACACAATGGTCTTAGATGGGTTCAGGAATCTCTGACTAACAAAATGCCAAAGGCAAAAAAAATCCCTAACAAAAGACCATTAAAATGTAACTTTTATTGCACTATTTATTAGGAATACAAAATGTAAATATATAGATGTTGAATACACATAGTAGCATAGGAAAGTGCAGGTCACATCATGTTATATAACAAGCAGATTAGGATGATGCCAAGACATTACTGAATGGAGTGAAAATAAACCATACCAGCAGCTTAATATATACAATTTTTATTAACAATGTGTAAAAACCACACATATGGAGCCAAAAATATGAGGTAATGCTACTTGCAGTGTACAAGACCAGGCATCAACCACACTCGCGTTTTGCAATTACCGGTAAATGCTTCATTCAGGGGTGCTGGGTACCTGGTAAGGAAGATATTTAAAGCATCAATGGGCAATGACAAAGAGGCAGTAAGCCGCAGCTTATGATTTACCGGTTATAATGTGCATTACTTCTGGATGTCATTGGGTCCATGAAAAGGGCATCACATGGTGCAAACTCGTTTAGCAGTAAGCAAATAAATTGGCAGTGTCATGGGATGATCACGTGACGTATTCATATTTATTCATATTAGCCAGTGGTTATGACAACATGGTGCAGTCATGTGAGCCAATAGTGATCAGGGGCGGTTAATCCTTTATTCAACAATATGCAAAAAATAAATAGGTGAGAAACAAGAATAAGTGATCATAGATATAAATACATATACGTGGGGACATACAGTGGGGAAAAAAGTATTTAGTCAGCCACCAATTGTGCAAATTCTCCCACTTAAAAAGATGAGAGAGGCCTGTAATTGACATCATAGGTAGAACACGACTATGAGAGTCAAAATGAGAAAACAAATCCAGAATATCACCTAATCTGGTTTGGCAAGATTTAGTTTGCAAATTATGGTGGAAAATAAGTATTTGGTCATTAATAGTGATGAGAGAGCATGCTCGCCACTACTCGGTACATGCCCGAGTATCACGAGCATTTCCGGGATTATTTGTCAGGAGTTTGGATCTCCGCCCTGCAATTTTGGTGCTCTTTAGAGTGCCACTGAACATACAGGGATTGTCTGCCATGCACTATAATACCGCAGCCATCTTTGTTGTGGTATTACAGTGATTGGCTGGCTGTCTCTATAAGAGACCTGGCGTCGCCCTGCTTGGCTCATTCTGCTCCGGACTCAGCTACTGTAGGGAGAGCTGCTGCTGAGATAGGGTCAGATTTGTGCTTTTATTAGTTAGTGTGGGTCTACCATTACAGAATCCGCAAATCCTGATAAACCAACAGTCCTTTTTAGGGCTAATTAGGGGGTATATAGATTTTAGTGCTAGGTAGGTAGGGGAGTCTATGTGCACATATCCACATCAATGCAAAGCATGCAGGCACTGTATGTGAGTATATAGATCTCACTGCATACATTAAGAGGGTCCATTACTGTCTGCTGGTGCCTATTATATATACACCTAGCTGCAGGTATCTGTGGCTAGGATTAACTTTTTTTGCACCTGAATCCTGCTAATTTTATTACAAAGCAATCCAGAGCCCCTTTTTTTTCTACATTTATTTGCTTGGTCACACTGCAGACTACAGCCAGGTAATTTTAATACAACAGCGTGAAAACCTAGCAATTTCAAACTGCTTTATTTGTCCCAGGCATCACATATGAGTGCGCAGAAAATTCTTCCTTTTTTTTTGTACTGTAATATTTGTTGGAGTGTCCTGCAACATTTTTGGACATCATTTTGCTGACCAAAAAATCTTTTTCTGGCCAAAAAATATTTAGCTACAGTTCATATATTTATCATTGTGTTTTGTCCGCCACATGCATCGCATATCATTGCGCTGAATATTTTACAATTTTAGTACTCCAACATTTTTTTTTTTTTTAGTGTCATAGCCTACTTATTGGCACAATTTTGGTGGCCCCCAAAAATCTAGGCCACATATTTAACAGTGTTCTATCTCTGTCAGACTCCTGGTCTATCTGTGCTCTCGAAACAGTTGCTTTTTAGACCTACATTCCACTTTTTTGGCTGTCTGCTACCCCAGGTCTATACACTATTTTGGGGTAAAAAATAATAAAAAAAAGGCCACATATATTACAGTGTGGTATTTCCGTGACACGCCTCATCTATCTGTGGGCTACAAAGTGTGTTTTTGAGGCTTCCATTCACCTTTTTTGCTGTGTGTGTTACCCTAGCTCTAAACAATATTTTGGGGTAAAAAGTAAAAAAATACAGGCCACATATATTACAGTGTGGTATTTCCGTGACACGCCTCATCTATCTGTGGCCTACAAAGTGTGATTTTGAGGCTTTCATTCACTTTTTTTTGCTGTGTATTACCCTAGCTCTAAACACTATTTTGGGCTAACATTTTTTTTTTTTAAAAAGGCAACATATATTACAGTGTGGTATTTCCGTGAGATGAATCATCTATCTGTGGGCTACAAATTGTGCTTTTGAGGCTTCCATTCACCTTTTTTTGCTGTCTGTTACCCTAGCTCTAAACAATATTTTGAGGTAAAAAATAAAAAAATACAGTCCACGTATTGAACATTCTGGTATGAGGTATGTGACATGCCTCATCTATCTGTGGCCTACAAATTGTGTCATTAGATTATAGTCGAGGCTTGCATTCACCTTTTTATTAAAATGGGCAAGGTGCGTGGCAAAGGACAGGGAAGTGGACGTGATGGTGATGGTGCACGCAGAGGTCGAGGCCGTGGACAATCTGAAAGTGGGCCACAAAAAACACCCACATCTTCTCACAACACATTCCTGTCAAAATTCATAGGGCACTCATGACACCAGAGCAGCATGAAAAGGTAGTTGATTGGATGGCAGATAATGCTTCCAGTCACTTTGCTACAACCACCAGCTCCCTGTCTTACACACAGTCAAGTCTCAGTAGCTGTGACTCTGGACCACATATTCCTCACCCTGATCCTCTTTTTTCCCACCATGCTGAGTGCCCTGAGACAACTGATCCAACACTTGGACACTCCGAAGAGTTGTTCACTTTTCCATTTATCGATTCTGGCCTCTCTCCCGGTCCACTTGAAGTGAGATAAGATGAGATTCCATGTAGCGATGCCCAAATATTTGTGCAGCCATGGTGACACGAAGGCGACGGTGTTAACACAAGAGGTGGACGTTGATGAGACACAATTGCCAGAAAATCAGGAGGAGGACCAGAGTGCGGAAGTGGAAGAAGACGTGGTGGATGATACAGAAATTGACCCAACCTGGCAGGAAGACATGCAGAGGGAGGACAGCAGCACACAGGGGGATGAAGGCGAGTTGACAGTCCAACTGTAAGGTTTTCATGAGTCTGGTTGTTTTTTAATGACTCTGCCAATAACCCCAAACAGGTCATTTGCAACACCTGCCATGCCCGCATCAGCAAGGGTAGCAAAACTACCAGCCTGACCAACACCAGCATGATCAGGCACATGGTAGCAAAGCACCCGACTTTGTGGGCTGAACCACAGGCACCAAGAACAGTGGCTGCGGGTAACACCACTCCTTCTTCCACTGTTGTGCGTGAAAGCCAATCACCTGTCCACGGTGCATGTGAAGATGCCTCCTGCCCTGCACCTGCCATTACCCAGACTCATATAGCACCATCATCAAGCACTTCCACGTCCTTGTCCCAGTGCACCCTTCAGTTGTCCATACCACAGTCATTGGAACGCAAGCCAAAGTTCACCTCCAACGCCCCACAGACCACAGTACTAAATTCACAAATTTCTCATCTGCTTGCCCTTGAAATGTTGCCTTTTAGGCTCGTGGAGATGGAAGCTTTCCGCAACCTGATGGTGGCAGCCATCCCAAGGTATTCGGTCCCCAGATGCCATTATTTCTCCCAGTGTGCCGTCTCGGCATTACACAAGCACTTGTCCCACAACATTACCCGTGCCCTCAACAATGCTGTGACTGGGAAAATCCACCTAACCACAGACACGTGGACAAGTGCTTATGAGCAGGGACGGTACATCTCGCTGACGGCAAATTAGTTAACATAGTGGAAGCCGGGACCCAGTCTGACCTTGGGATGGTGCACGTCCTCCCAACCTCAAGGATTGTGGGCCCTACGTCAATTTGGGTTGCCCCCACAGTCTACAGCTCCTGCACCTCCTCCTCTGCCTCCTCTTCAGCCTCCATCTCCGAAAGTAGCACATCAGTCACAAGCTGGAAGCACTGCAGCACTGCCTCAGCCAACCGGCTACAGGATGTGCTGAAGCTAATATGCTTAGGTGAAAAACCGCACAATGCTGAAGAATTGTGGGCAGCTCTGAAAGAGCAGTCAGATCTGTGGCTGGCACCGCTGAACCTACAGCCAGGCATGGTCGTGTTTGACAATGGCCAGAACCTGGTGGCGGCTCTGAGGTGAGGTGAGCTCACACACGTGCCTGGCCCATGTGCTTAACCTTGTTGTTCAGCGTCTTCTCAAAACCTACCCGGAGCTGCCGTATCTACTAATGAAAGTACGCCGACTTTGTGCACATTTTAGAAACTAAGCTACAACTTCAGCCGCTCTTGGCATGCTTCAGCAGCGTTTACGCTTACGGCTTACTGACTGGTGTGTGATGTCCCCACGCATTGGAACTCTACACTGCATATGTTGGAAAGGATTTGTGAGCAGAAGAGGGCAGTTGTTGACTACCAGCATCAACAAGGCTATCATAATTCAGTTAAGACTTTACACATAAGACCTCAGGAGTGGACATGGATGTCAGACATCTGTACCATCCTGCAAAACTTTGAGGAGTCCACCAAGATGGTGAGCAGCGATGACGCCATAATTCTGAAAAGCACCCTGCTCACAATGAAAGAGGATGCATTGCAGGTGGAGCACGAGGACATGGAGCAAGGAACCATGCAGGGTGATTACACAAAGCCCAGCCTCATGTCATCCCAATGTTGATTGGTTGATAATCAGGAAGATGAGGAGGAGGAAGAACAGGAGCTACTTTCATGTGGTATAGAAGGTACTAAAGCGCAACTGTTATACCGTCTGTTCAGCGTGGATGGCCTGAGGACAGGGAGGAGGAGTTTGAGGAGGATGACACCTTGGTCACTTGTCCTGTTGTTGAAGAAAAGGAAGGCTTTCCTGTTACCAGTCTGGCACACATGGCTGACTTTATGTTGCGCTGCATTTCATGTGACCCTCGTATTGTAAAAATTTTGTCTGACAGTTATTACTGGGTAGTGACACTTTTAGACCCATGCTACAAGGAGAACTTTCAATCTCTTGTTCCAGCGGCAGACAGTGGTACTAAAATGTTGCAGTACCAGAGGGTCATTGTTGCGGAATTATTAAAAAAATTCCCATCTCAAAATGCTGGCAGCAGACCTCACAGTGCGTTGGACAACCAAGGAGTACAGGCGAGAGAAGCAACTCCAATCCAGCAGTGGCAGGGCAACACTGGCAAAGTTCTGGGACAGTTTTCTCAGACCCTCCCATCGCCTTGGCCCAGAGGAGCGGGGTAATGTCACAAGGAATGGAATGTTTGGGAAGATGGTGAGGATGTACCTTGCTGACCGTACCAACATCCTCGGTGATTCCTCTTTGCCTTTTAATTATTGGGTATCCAAGCTGGACACATGTCATAAACTGGTTCTCTATGCTTTGGAGGTCCTGGCCTGCCCTGCGGCTAGCGTTTTGTCAGAGAGGGTTTTTAGTGCTGCTGGTGGAATTATAACAGATAAGCGCATTCGCCTTTCAACTGAAAATGCAGACAGGCTGACTCTTATAAAAATGAACAAGGGCTAGATTGGGCCAGACTTCTCTACACCACCAAATGATAACAGTGAAACATAACCTCCAATACAGTGTTGTTGTTTTTTAAGTGTATTGCCATGCACCTCTTCACACCCACACATGGGTATAATCTTCCCGATTTTGGCTATATGGTGTCTTCCTCCTCCTTCTCCACATGATCCACCACTCGAATGCCAGGGTAAACATGTTCTGTGATGCTGCAGCCAGTCTATTTTTTTGCAAGGGTGTCTTTGAGGCCCGTACATTTTTTTTTAAAAATGTACAGTACCCCACATGGGGAAATGTTTGTCAGCCCATGCACTTAGCGTATGGGCACTCCAAGTATAGGAGACCCGCTCCTTTACATTGAGAAAACATTCATAGTAAGACATTCTCCACGTCTCTTCAGACACCACCACTAGAACACGAGGTTGAACGTATTCCGTGATGCAACAGTCACTCTAATTTTTGACAAGGGTGTTTATGATGCCCATAAGGAATTTTTTTTTAAAAAGGAGACCCCCATGGGGAAATGTTTGCCCACCCTTACACTTAGTGTATGGGCATTACAGTACAGCAGACCCACTCCTTTAAATTGGGAAAACATTCATAGGAGGACATCCTCCAAGTCTATTCAGGCACCACCACTAGAACACGAGGGTGAACGTATTCTGTGATGCAACAGTCACTATAATTTTTGGCAAGTATGTTTGTGATGCCCGTAAAATTTTATTTATTTTTTTAAAAAGAAGACCCCCCAGGTGGAAATGTTTGTCAGCCCTTACACTTAGTGTATGGACATTACAAGTATAGGACACTTGCTACTTTAAATTGAGAAAACATTCATAGGAGGACAGCCTCCACGTCTATTCAGACACCACCACTGGAACACAAGGATGAAGGTATTCCGTGATGCAACAGTCACTCTAATTTTTGGCAAGGGTGTTTATGATGCCCGTAAAAAAAAAATTAAAAAAGGAGACCCCCCAGGGGGAAATGTTTGGCAGCCCTTACACTTAGGGTGTGGGCTTTACAAGTATAGGAGACCCGCTGCTTTAAATTTGGAAAACATTCATAGGAGGATATCCTCCACGTCTATTCAGACACCACCACTAGAACACGAGGGTGAACATATTCCATGATGCTACAGCCACTCTAGCTTTTTGCAAGGGTGTTTGACCGCCGTAAACAATTTTTTTAAAAAAATTTACCCTCCATGGGGAAATGTTTGTCAGCCCTTGCACTTAGTGTATGGGCATTACAAGTATAGGTGAAGCGCTCCTTTGTATTGTTTAAAAAATTTTTATGAGACCTTTCTCCACGCTTCTTCCAAGGGGGATTGTGGTGCGAGCAAATTACGGCCAGGCCTTGCATTCACCTCATGGACAAAATTTATGGTAATAAAAAAAAAAAAAGGGAACTTTTGTTTCATGTAGCCATCCAGAACGTGGTTTCAAATGGTTATTGGAGAGCATGTAACATTGTTGCAGGGTAGGCCTTGTATTCACTGCACAAGCAAACAGTATGGGAGACACACTTTTATCTAATGGGAAAAATGTTGTCCTGAGGCCCTCAAGTACATCTGCTGAAAGGGTTATTGGGGTGCATGTAACGTTGGTGCAAGGCAGGCCTTGCATTCAATGCATAAGCAAACAGTAGGGGAGACACAATTTCTTCCAATGGGAACAATTTTGTCATGAGGCCCTCAAGTACATCTTCTGAAATGGTTATTGGACTGCATGTAACTTTGGGGCAGGTCAGGCCTTGCATTCATGGCAACATTTTTTCAAGAGTCCCTCCTGTATGTCTCTTGAAAGAGGTATTGGGGTATGTCCTAATTTTTGGCATCCCAGCCACTCACTGCATAGGCAATAACAGTATAAGAGACCCACTGTTTAAGGGCCCTTTAAGAAAATTAGTGCTGCCTGATGCCCCTCTAAAAATAGTCTCTGACTTTAAGAGTCCCTCCTTCATTAATGAAACAAGATGTGTCTGCTTATGCGTCACACATCACATGGCCAGCTAGGGTTGTTAACCCCTTTACCCCCAAGGGTGGTTTGCACGTTAATGACCAGGCCAATTTTTACAATTCTGACCACTGTCCATTTATGAGGTTATAACTCTGGAACGGTTCAACAGATCTTAGCGATTCTGACAATGTTTTCTCGCTACATATTGTACTTCATGATAGTGGTAAAATTTCTTCGATATAACTTGCGTTTATTTGTGAAAAAAACTGAAATTTGGCGACAATTTTGAAAATTTCGCAATTTTCCAACTTTGAATTTTAATTCCCTTAAATCACAGAAATATGTCATGCAAAATACTTAATAAGTAACATTTTCCACATGTCTACTTTACATCAGCACAATTTTGGAACCAAAATTTTTTTTTGTTAGGGAGTTATAAGGGTTAAAATTTGACCAGAAATTTCTCATTTTTACAACATCATTTTTTTTAGGGACCACATCTCATTTGAAGTCATTTTGAGAGGTCTATATGAGAGAAAATACCCAAGTGTGACATCATTCTAAAAACTGCACCCCTCAAGGTGCTCAAAACCACATTCAAGAAGTTTATTAACCCTTCAGGTGTTTCACAGGAATTTTTGGAATGTTTAAATAAAAATGAACATTTAACTTTTTTTCACACAAAATTTATTTCAGCTCCAATTTGTTTTATTTTACCAAGGGTAACAGGAGAAAATGGACCCCAAAAGTTGTTGTACAATTTGTTCTGAGTACGCTGATACCCCATATGTGGGGGTAAACGACTGGGCGCATAGCAGAGCTCAGAAGGGAAGGAGCGCCATTTAACTTTTCAATGCAAAATTGACTGGAATTGAGATGGGATGCCATGTTGCGTTTGGAGAGCCCCTGATGTGCCTAAACATTGAAACCCCCCACAATTGACACCATTATGGAAAGTAGACCCCCTAAGGAACTTATCTAGATGTGTTTTGAGAGCTTTGAACCCCCAAGTGTTTCACTATAATGCAGAGCCGTGAAAATAAAAATTTTTTTTCACAAAAATGATTTTTTAACCCCCAGTTTTGTATTTTCCCAAGGGTAACAGGAGAAATTGGACACCAAAAGTTGTTGTCCAATTTGTCCTGAGTATGCTGATACCCCATATGTGGGGGGAGGACCACTGTTTGGGTGCATGGCAGAGCTCAGAAGGGAAGGAGCGCCATTTGGAATGCAGACTTAGATGGATTGGTCTGCAGGCGTCACGTTGCATTTGCAGAGCCCCTGATGTACCCAAACAGGAGAAACCCCCCACAAAAGACCCCATATTGGAAACTAGACCTCCCAAGGAACTTATCTAGATGTGTTGTGAGAACTTTGAACCCCCAAGTGTTTCACTACAGTTTATAACGCAGAGCCGTGAAAATAAAAAATATTTTTTTTCCACAAAAATGATTTTTAGCCCCCAGTTTTGTATTTTCCCAAGGGTAACAGGAGAAATTGGACACCAAAAGTTGTCCAGTTTGTCCTGAGTACGCTGATACCCCATATGTTGGGGTAAACCCCTGTTTGGGCGCACGGGAGAGCTCGGAAGGGAAGGAGCACTGTTTTACTTTCTCAACGCAGAATTGGCTGGAATTGAGATCGGACGCCATGTTGCGTTTGGAGAGCCCCTGATGTGCCTGAACAGTGGAAACTCCCCAATTCTACCTGAAACCCTAATCCAAACACACCCCTAACCCTAATCCCAACGGTAACCCTAACCACAACCATATCCCTGACACACCCCTAACTCTAATCCCAACCCTAATCCCAACTGTAAATGTAATCCAAACCCTAGCCCTAACTTTAGCCCCAACCCTAACCCTAACTTTAGCCCCAACCCTAACCCTAACTTGAGCCCCAACCCTAACCCTAACTTTAGCTCCAACCCTAGCCCCAACCCTAACCCTAGCCCTAATCCTAGCCCTAACCCTAACCCTAGTCCTAGCCCTAGCCCTAACCCTAACCCTAGCCCTAACGCTAACCCTAACCCTAGCCCTAACCCTAACCCTAACCCTAGCCCTAACCCAAACCCTAGCCCTAACCCTAACCCTAGCCCTAACCCTAATTGGAAAATGGAAATAAATACATTTTTTAATTTTAATATTTTTCCCTAACTAAGGGGGTGATGAAGCGGGGTTTGATTCACTTTTATAGCATTTTTTATAGCGGATTTTTATGATTGGCAGCTGTCACACACTAAAAGACGCTTTTTATAGCAAAAAAGTTTTTGCTTCTCCACATTTTGAGACCTATAATTTTTCCATATTTTGGTCCACAGAGTCATGTGAGGTCTTGTTTTTTGCGGGACAAGTTGATATTTTTATTGGTTACATTTTCGGACACGTAACAGTTTTTGATCGCTTTTTATTCTGATTTTTGTGAGGCAGAATGACCAAAAACCAGCTATTTATTAATTTCTTTTCGGGGAGGCGTTTATACCGTTCCACATTTGGTAAAATTGATAAAGCAGTTTTATTGTTTGGGTCAGTACGATTACAGCGATATCTCATTTATATCATTTTTTTATGTTTTGGCGCTTTTATACGATAAAAGCTATTTTATAGAAAAAATAATTATTTTTGCATCGCTTTATTCTGAGGACTATAACTTTTTTTATTTTTTTGCTTATGATGCTGTATGGTGGCTCGTTTTTTGCAGGACAAATGACGATTTCAGCTGTACCACGGTTATTTATATCCGTCTTTTTGATCGCTTGTTATTCCACTTTTTGTTCGCGGTATGATAATAAAGCGTTGTTTTTTGCCTCGTTTTTTTTTTCTTACAGTGTTCACTGAAGGGGTTAACTAGTGGGACAGTTTTATAGGTGGGGTCATTACGGACGCGGCAATACTAAATATGTGTACTTTTAATGTTTTTTTTTATTTAGATAAAGAAATGTATTTATGGGAATAATATATATTTTTTCTTTATTTAGGAATTTATTTATTTTTTACACATGTGGAATTTTTTTTTTTTTACTTTTTTACTTTGTCCCAGGGGGGGAAATCACAGATCGCTGATCTGACAGTTTGCACAGCACTCTGTCAGATCAGTGATCTGACTTACAGCGCTTCAGGCTTACCAGTGCCTGCCTGCTCTGGACCCGGAAGTAGTCCCTGCAGGACCCGGATGCAGCCCCGCTGCCATTTTGGATCTGGGGCCTGCAGGGATAGGAGGTAAGAGACGCTCGGAGCAACGCGATCACATTGCGTTGCTCCGAGGGTCTCAGGGAAGCACGCAGGGAGCCCCCTCCCTGCGAGATGCTTCCCTATACCACCGGAACACTGCGATCATGTTTGATCGCAGTGTGCCGGGGGTTAATGTGCTGGGGGCAGTCCGTGACCGCTCCTGGCACATAGTGCCAGATGTCAGCTGCGATAGTCAGCTGACACCTGGCCGCGATCGCTATGACGTACTATCCCGTCGAGGGTCAGATAGGCCCAGGTCACCTCGATGGGATACTACGTCTAAGGTCAGAGAGGGGTTAAATGTTACAATGACATTACCCAGTGAATGCATTTGTATTAGTTGAAAGCAATGCTAAAGTTGAAAAACGCATCAAAAATGATGTGTGTGAACATATCCCAAGTGGTGGAGGAACATTTTTGTTTGGAGTTATTTTGCCTTAAATACAAGTCATTGCCCTGGAATGGATGTTCCTTAACATATTTCTCAGCAAAATCCATTTGGGTTTCGATTTTGTATGTTTTTTGGTGCACCTGTAAAAATGGCATGAAACTCTGACAACATTGTTTACAGCTGTGACTTAGGAGTCAGAAATGCTTCCATGGACATTTGCAATCGCAGTAAAAATGCTCGGGTCTCCCATAGACTTACATTGGGCTCGTTTTTCTGTCCGAGTACCGAGTATTGCAAATTGCTCGACCCGAGCAACAAGCACCCGAGCATTTTAGTGCTCGCCCATCACTAGTCATTAACAAACGTTCATCTCAATATTTTGTTATATATCCTTTGTTGGCAATGACAGAGGTCAAACATTTTCTGTAAGTCTTGACAAGGTTGGCACACACTGTTGGTATGTTGGCCCATTCCTCCATGCAGATCTCCTCTAGAGCAGTGATGTTTTGGGCCTGTCACTGGGCAACAAAGACTTTCAACTCCCTCCAAAGGTTTTCTATGGGGTTGAGACCTGGAGACTAGCTAGGCCACTCCTGGACCTTCATATCTTTCTTACGAAGCCAGTCCTTCATTGACCTGGTGGTTGATGGAAGGAGGTTTCCACTCAAAATCTCACAAAACATGGCCCCATTCATTCTTTCATGTACAAAGATCAGTCATCCTGGTCCCTTTGCAGAGAAACAGCCCCAGGGCATGATGTTACCACCCCCATGCTTCACAGTAGGTATGATGTTCTTTGGATGCAAGTCAGCATTCTGTCTCCTCCAAACACAATGAGTTTTGTTTCTACCAAACAGTACTACTTTGGTTTCATCAGACCATATGACATTCTCCCAATACTTTTCTGGATAATCCAAATGCTCTCTAGCAAACTTCAGATGGGCCTGGACATGTACTGGCTTAAGCAGGGGGACACATCTGGCACTTCAGGATCTGAGTCCCTGGTGGCACAGTGTGTTACTGATGGTTGCCTTTGTTACGGTGGTCCCAACCCTATGCAAGTCATTCACTAAGTCCCCATGTGTGATTCTGGGATTTTTGCTCACCGTTCTTGTGATTATTTTGACCCCACGGGTGAGATTTTGCATGGAGCCCCAGATCGAGGGAGATTATCAGTAGTCTTGTATGTCTTCCATTTCTTATTATTGCTCCCACAGTTGATTTCATCACCCCAAGCTACTTGCCTATTGCAGATTTAGTCTTCCCAGCCTGGTGCAGGGTTACAGTTTTGTCTCTGGTGTCCTTCGACAACTCTTTGGTCTTCACCATAGTGGAGTTTGGAGTGTGACTGTTTGAGGCTGTGGAAAGGTGTCTTTTATACTTATAACTAGGGTTGAGCGAAACGGGTCGATCATTTTCAAAAGTCGCCGACTTTTGGCTAAGTCGGCGTCTCATGAAACCCGATCCGACCCCTGTGCTTGTCGGCCATGCGGTACGCGACTTTCGCGCCAAAGTCGCGTTTCAATGACGCGAAAAGCGCCATTTCTCAGCCAATGAAGGTGAACGCAGAGTGTGGGCAGCGTGATGACATAGATCCTGGTCCCCACCATCTTAGAGAAGGGCATTGCAGTGATTGGCTTGCTGTCTGCGGCGTCACAGGGGCTATAAAGGGGCGTTCCCGCCGACCGCCATCTTACTGCTGCTGATCTGAGCTTAGGGACAGGTTGCTGCCGCTTCGTCAGAAGCAGGGAGAGCGTTAGGCAGGGTCCACTAACCACCAAACCGCTTGTGCTGCAGCGATTTCCACTGTCCAACACCACCTTCGGTGTGCAGGGACTGTGGAAGCTATTTTTTTTTTTTTTTCCCCTCAGCGCTGTAGCTCATTGGGCTGCCCTAGAAGGCTCCGTGATAGCTGTATTGCTGTGTGTACGCCACTGTGGAAACCAACTGCTTTTTTCAAAGCACATATCCTCTTGTTCCTTCCTTTCTGCACAGCTATCTTTTTTGTTTGTCCACACTTTTTATTTAATTTGTGCATCAGTCCACTCCTATTGCTGCCTGCCATACCTGGCTTACATTACTGCAGGGAGATAGTAATTGTAGGACAGTTTTTTTTTTTTTTTTGTTTTTTTTTTGTGGGAGATTAAGATTGGCATTTCTGCTACAGTGCCATCCCTGTGTGTGCCATCTCTCACTGAGTGGGCCATAGAAAGCCTATTTATTTTTTCCGTGATTTGTGTTCTAAAATCTACCTCAACACAAAAACACTACATCAATCAGTGGGAGAAAAATATTGGCCTCAGTCAGGGCTTGTGTGCCACTGCTGTGTGTGCTATCTCTCATTCAGTGGGCTATAGCAAGCCTATTTTTTTTTTTTTTTTTTAATATTATTTGGTTTCTAAAGTCTCCCTGAAAAAAAAAAAAAACCTAAAAAAACAGTGGGAGAGTAATATTGCCCTTTCAGCTTGTGTGCCAGTCTTGACTCCTGGGTGTGCCACCTCTCTCCCTCTCATTCAGTGGGCCATAGAAAGCCTATTTATTTTTTTTTTTAAATATTATTGGGTTTCTAAAGTCTCCCTGAAAAAACAAAAAATACATAAAAAAAACAGTGGGAGAGTAATATTGCCCTTTCAGCTTGTGTGCCAGTCTTGACTCCTGGGTGTGCCACCTCTCTCCCTTTCATTCAGTGGGCCATAGAAAGCCTATTTATTTTTTCCGTGATTTGTGTTCTAAATTCTACCTCAACACAAAAACACTACATCAATCAGTGGGAGAAAAATATTGGCCTCAGTCAGGGCTTGTGTGCCACTGCTGTGTGTGCTATCTCTCATTCAGTGGGCTATAGCAAGCCTATTTTTTTTTTTTTTTTTTTTTTAATATTATTTGGTTTCTAAAGTCTCCCTGAAAAAAAAAAAAAAACCTAAAAAAACAGTGGGAGAGTAATATTGCCCTTTCAGCTTGTGTGCCAGTCTTGACTCCTGGGTGTGCCACCTCTCTCCCTCTCATTCAGTGGGCCATAGAAAGCCTATTTATTTATTTTTTTTTAATATTATTTGGTTTCTAATTCTCCCTGAAAAAAAAAAAAAAACCTAAAAAAACAGTGGGAGAATAATATTGCCCTTTCAGCTTGTGTGCCAGTCTTGACTCCTGGGTGTGCCACCTCTCTCCCTCTCATTCAGTGGGCCATAGAAAGCCTATTTATTTTTTTTTTTAAATATTATTGGGTTTCTAAAGTCTCCCTGAAAAAACAAAAAATACATAAAAAAACAGTGGGAGAGTAATATTGCCCTTTCAGCTTGTGTGCCAGTCTTGACTCCTGGGTGTGCCACCTCTCTCCCTTTCATTCAGTGGGCCATAGAAAGCCTATTTATTTTTTCCGTGATTTGTGTTCTAAATTCTACCTCAACACAAAAACACTACATCAATCAGTGGGAGAAAAATATTGGCCTCAGTCAGGGCTTGTGTGCCACTGCTGTGTGTGCTATCTCTCATTCAGTGGGCTATAGCAAGCCTATTTTTTTTTTTTTTTTTTTTTTTTTTATATTATTTGGTTTCTAAAGTCTCCCTGAAAAAAAAAAAAAAACCTAAAAAAACAGTGGGAGAGTAATATTGCCCTTTCAGCTTGTGTGCCAGTCTTGACTCCTGGGTGTGCCACCTCTCTCCCTCTCATTCAGTGGGCCATAGAAAGCCTATTTATTTTTTTTTTTTAATATTATTTGGTTTCTAATTCTCCCTGAAAAAAAAAAAAAAAACCTAAAAAAACAGTGGGAGAATAATATTGCCCTTTCAGCTTGTGTGCCAGTCTTGACTCCTGGGTGTGCCACCTCTCTCCCTCTCATTCAGTGGGCCATAGAAAGCCTATTTATTTTTTTTATTTTTTTTTTATATTATTTGGTTTCTAAAGTCTCCCTGAAATAAAAAAAAAACTTAAAAAAACAGTGGGAGAGTAATATTGCCCTTTCAGCTTGTGCGCCAGTCTTGACTAATGGGTGTGCCACCTCTCTCTCTCTAATTGTGGGCCATAGAAAGCCTTTTTTTTTTTTTTTTTTTTAATATTATTTGGTTTCTAAAGTCTCCCTGAGAAAAAAAAAAAAATAAATTAGGTGGGAGATTAATATTGACATTAGTGCTTGAGTGACAGTCCTGCGTGTGTGTCATCTCTGTGATTTTGTGCCACAGAAAACAGAGTGTGTAACATTGTGCCTGATTTTCCTTGTGGTCTCACCAACCTGTTAAGGGATATTGAAATCATACTGAAGTTATAGCTCACCGTGTAAGTTGTTTGACAGCAACAAATAAAGTTACTTTGGTTAAGATTTTAAAACAATGAGGAAGTCTGGTGCAAGAGGTCGTCGTGGGCGTTCATTGTCAGCTGGTAATGATGGTAGTGGTAGTGGAGCATCAGGTGGTCGTGGGGATAAAAATATTCCACCTAAGTCTGGAGCTGTGGAGCCAGTTTCGTCGTCAGGCTACACAAGGCCTCGAACGCTCTCTTTTCTGGGAGTAGGAAAACCGCTTTTAAAGGCGGAGCAGCAACAGCAAGTTTTGGCTTACATTGCAGACTCAGCCTCTAGCTCTTTTGCCTCCTCTTCCGAAACTGGTAAATGTAAAAGCAGCGCGTCGCTTGTGGATGTTCACGGTCAGGGACAAGTCGCTTCCTTGTCCTCCTCAGCAAAAACTACAACAAGAGAGAAGGATGCAGCAGGCGACACAACGGGTCACTCCATGGAGCTCTTTACACATACCGTCCCTGGCTTAGAAAGTGAAACATTTAACAGGCCATGCCCATTACAAGTATATTCTGACATGGAGTGCACTGATGCACAGCCACAGCCAGAGTACTATGCTGCTCCTTTGACTCAGACCACCACATTGCCCTCTCAGGGTACAGATCCACAATCAGACCCTGATGAGACTATGTTGCCCCGCCACGAACGCTATACCACCGACCGACACAGTGACACAGACGAAGTTGCACACGAGCTCGAAGAGGAGGTAATAGATGACCCAGTTATTGACCCCGATTGGCAGCCATTGGGGGAACAGGGTGCAGGCGGCAGTAGTTCAGAAGCGGAGGTGGAGGAGGGGCCGCAGCAGGCATCAACATCGCAACAGGTTCCATCTGCCGGGCCCGTATCTGGACCAAAACGCGTGTCAAAGCCAAAACCTGTTGGAGCACAGCGTTGCCATCCGGTTAAAGCTCAGTCTGCAATCCCTGAAAAGGGATCCGAGTCTAGGAAGAGTGCAGTCTGGCATTTTTTTAAACAACATCCAACTGATCAGCGCAAAGTCATCTGTCAAAAATGTTCAACTAGCTTAAGCAGAGGTCAGAATCTGAAAAGTCTAAATACTAGTTGCATGCATAGACACTTAACCACCATGCATTTTCAAGCCTGGACTAACTACCAAACGTCCCTCAAGGTTGTAGCACCCTCGGCCAATGAAGCTAGTCAGCAACGCAACATCCCTTCCGTCACTGTAAGGCCACCATTTTCCGCACCACCGGCAGTATCTGTGCAGGTTTCTTTGCCAGCCAAAAGCAGTCAGGGTCAGGGAATCACCAGTTTTGTAGGAGGAAATATTGCATCTAGGGCACCGGCGGAAACAATACCGTCTCCAACCGTCTCTCAGTCTGCCATGTACACCGGCACACCCGAAAGTTCCACGATCTCCAGCTCTCCAGTCCAGCTCACCCTACATGAGACTCTGGTTAGAAAAAGGAAGTACTTATCCTCGCATCCGCGTACACAGGGTTTTAACGCCCACATAGCTAGACTAATCTCGTTAGAGATGATGCCCTACCGGTTAGTTGAAAGCGAAGCTTTCAAAGCCCTGATGGAGTACGCTGAACCACGATACGAGCTACCCAGTCGACACTTTTTTTCCAGAAAAGCCATCCCAGCCCTGCACCAGCATGTTAAACAGCGCATCGTCCATGCACTCAGGCAATCTGTGAGTACAAAGGTGCACCTGACTACAGATGCATGGACCAGTAGGCATGGCCAGGGACATTATGTGTCCATCACGGCACACTGGGTGAATGTGGTGGATGCAGGGTCCACAGGCGACATCAATTTAGGGACAGTTGTGCCTAGCCCACGGTCTAGGAAACAGTTGGCTGTAGGCGTTCGCACCCCCTCCTCCTCCTCCTCCTCGTCCTCCTGCAGAAGCTACAGCTCTTCCACAGAACGCAGTCTGCCAACCACTCCATCGGCAGATGACACTGTTGCACACCAGTTGTCCCATTATGGGCCAGCTACTGCCAAGCGTCAGCAGGCTGTATTGGCTATGAAGTGTTTGGGCGACAACAGACACACCGCGGAAGTTCTATCCGAGTTCTTGCAACAAGAAACGCAGTCGTGGCTGGGCACAGTAGATCTTGAGGCAGGCAAGGTAGTGAGTGATAACGGAAGGAATTTCATGGCTGCCATCTCCCTTTCCCAACTGAAACACATTCCTTGCCTGGCTCACACCTTAAACCTGGTGGTGCAGTGCTTATTGAAAACTTATCCTGGGTTCTCCGACCTGCTCCTCAAAGTGCGTGCACTTTGCTCACATATCCGACGTTCGCCTGTACACGCCAGCCGTATGCAGACCTATCAGCGGTCTTTGAACCTTCCCCAGCATCGCCTAATCATAGACGTTGCAACAAGGTGGAACTCAACACTGCACATGCTTCAGAGACTGTGCGAACAGAGGCGTGCTGTTATTTATTTGTGGGAGGATACACGGGCAGGCAGTAGGATGGCAGACATGGAGTTGTCAGGTGTGCAGTGGTCTAAGATACAAGACATGTGTCAAGTCCTTCAGTGCTTTGAGGAATGCACACGGCTGGTTAGTGCAGACAACGCCGTAATAAGCATGAGCATCCCCCTTAATGCGTCTGCTGATGCAAAGTTTGACGCACATAAAGGAGCAGGCGTCTGCACCAGAGGAAGAGGAAAGCCTTGATGACAGTCAGCCATTGTCTGGTCAGGGCAGTGTACAGGACGAGGTAGCGGGCGAAGAGGAGGTGGAGGACGAGGAGGATGATGGGGATGAGTATATTTTTAATGCCGAACCTTTCCCGGGGGCACAGGAATTTGGTTGCGTGTCACGGCCGGGTTCTGGTTTTTTGAGGGACACAAGTGACGTAGATTTGCCTGCAACTGCCCCTCAACCAATCACAACCGGAGATTTGACAACTGGAACTTTGGCCCACATGGCGGATTATGCCTTACGTATCCTAAAAAGGGACACACGCATTACGAAAATGATGAACGATGACGATTACTGGTTGGCCTGCCTCCTTGATCCACGCTATAAAGGCAAATTGCAAAATATTATGCCACATGAGAACTTGGAACTAATATTAGCAACCAAACAATCAACTCTTGTTGACCGTTTGCTTCAGGCATTCCCAGCACACAGCGCACGTGATCGTTCTCACACGAGCTCCAGGGGGCAGCAGACTAGGAGTGTTAGGGGTGCACACATCAGAAGTGGCGTTGGACAGAGGGGTTTTCTGACCAGGTTGTGGAGTGATTTTGCTATGACCGCAGACAGGACAGGTACTGCTGCATCAATTGAAAGTGACAGGAGACAACATTTGTCCAGTATGGTTACTAACTATTTTTCATCCCTTATCGATGTTCTCCCTCAACCGTCATTCCCATTTGATTACTGGGCCTCCAAATTAGACACCTGGCCAGAATTGGCAGAATATGCATTGCAGGAGCTTGCTTGCCCGGCAGCAAGTGTCCTATCAGAAAGAGTATTCAGTGCTGCAGGTTCAATATTAACCGAAAAAAGGACTCGTCTGGCTACCCAAAATGTTGACGATCTAACATTCATTAAAATGAACCACAACTGGATTTCGAAATCTTTTGCCCCACCTTGCCCGGCCGACACCTAGCTTTCCTATGAAAAGCTCTTGCCTGTGAATTACTTTTCTAATGTCTAATTTGCTGCAGCTGATTGTACAGCATACGACATGTTTACACCTCCCTAAATGGCAAAACTCCCCACACGGGGCCGTGGTATCGCGACTTGGCGCAAGCACCCGTGAGACTGCTGTTTGTCTGAAGAGGTGGGTGTGCTCGCTTTTGGTTGACGGCATTGCTACTGGGTCCCTCATAGTACAATGTAGTGTCTCTGGCGGTGGTGGTGCGCACCCAACGTCAGACACACCGTTGTAACATGAGGGGCCCTGGGGCGGTCCCGCCGGCCTCAAGAGAGTTCCCCCCTACCCCAGCTCAAAATGTGCTCTACCACGTGCAAAATTATGTCGCACAGCTCCACCAATCTTTAGTCTATTCGCTGACATCATTCAATGTCTGGCACTGACAATACAAATTTGTAGACATCTATGATGCAACTTAAAGTAGTCTGTGTCTGTGTCCTATATTGGCACCATTAAATAGTTACTGCCAAATTACTATGTCAGAAACTCAGTAGATGAGCCCACCCCTGTACCTAAGTATGCCACCTTTTTTTTTTATTTTGGTTGTTTTGCGAGACATTAACATCTATTTATATTTTGGGAGTACTGGGACAGACACTCCTTGCACTACTCCTCCACTCACCACCAAGCTGCCTGTGTATCCATGTAACCGCTGTAAAACTGCCATGAGCCTATTGTTTGTTATTTTAGGCCTTTGATAGCCTGTCTGCGGCCCCTACTTGCAATACTCCTCCACTGACCACCAAGCTGCCTGCCCGTGTATCCATGTAACCGCTGTAAAACTGCCATGAGCCTATTGTTTGTTATTTTAGGCCTTTGATAGCCTGTCTGCGGTCCCTACTTTAAATACTCCTCCACTGACCACCAAGCTGCCTGCCCGTGTATCCATGTAACCGCTGTGAAACTGCCATGAGCCTATTGTTTGTTATGTTAGGCCTTTGATAGCCTGTCTGCGGTCCCTACTTTAAATACTCCTCCACTGACCAGACCACTGCTGCCCGTGTACCCCTGGAACCAATTATAAAGTGCCTACAGCCAGCCCATTTTCTTATGTTAGGCCTTTGAAGCCTGTCTGCGGTCCCTACTTTAAATACTCCTCCACTGACCAGACCACTGCTGCCCGTGTACCCCTGGAACCAATTATAAAGTGCCTACAGCCAGCCCATTTTCTTATGTTAGGCCTTTGAAGCCTGTCTGCGGTCCCTACTTTAAATACTCCTCCACTCACCACCACCAAGCTGCCTGCCCGTGTATCCATGTAACCGCTGTGAAACTGCCATGAGCCTATTGTTTGTTATGTTAGGCCTTTGATAGCCTGTCTGCGGTCCCTACTTTAAATACTCCTCCACTGACCAGACCACTGCTGCCCGTGTACCCCTGGAACCAATTATAAAGTGCCTACAGCCAGCCCATTTTCTTATGTTAGGCCTTTGAAGCCTGTCTGCGGTCCCTACTTTAAATACTCCTCCACTGACCAGACCACTGCTGCCCGTGTACCCCTGGAACCAATTATAAAGTGCCTACAGCCAGCCCATTTTCTTATGTTAGGCCTTTGAAGCCTGTCTGCGGTCCCTACTTTAAATACTCCTCCACTCACCACCACCAAGCTGCCTGCCCGTGTATCCATGTAACCGCTGTGAAACTGCCATGAGCCTATTGTTTGTTATGTTAGGCCTTTGATAGCCTGTCTGCGGTCCCTACTTTAAATACTCCTCCACTGACCAGACCACTGCTGCCCGTGTACCCCTGGAACCAATTATAAAGTGCCTACAGCCAGCCCATTTTCTTATGTTAGGCCTTTGAAGCCTGTCTGCGGTCCCTACTTTAAATACTCCTCCACTGACCACCAAGCTGCCTGCCCGTGTATCCATGTAACCGCTGTAAAACTGCCATGAGCCTATTGTTTGTTATTTTAGGCCTTTGATAGCCTGTCTGCGGTCCCTACTTTAAATACTCCTCCACTGACCACCAAGCTGCCTGCCCGTGTATCCATGTAACCGCTGTAAAACTGCCATGAGCCTATTGTTTGTTATTTTAGGCCTTTGATAGCCTGTCTGCGGCCCCTACTTGCAATACTCCTCCACTGACCACCAAGCTGCCTGCCCGTGTATCCATGTAACCGCTGTAAAACTGCCATGAGCCTATTGTTTGTTATTTTAGGCCTTTGATAGCCTGTCTGCGGTCCCTACTTTAAATACTCCTCCACTGACCACCAAGCTGCCTGCCCGTGTATCCATGTAACCGCTGTAAAACTGCCATGAGCCTATTGTTTATTATTTTAGGCCTTTGATAGCCTGTCTGCGGTCCCTACTTTAAATACTCCTCCACTGACCACCAAGCTGCCTGCCCGTGTATCCATGTAACCGCTGTAAAACTGCCATGAGCCTATTGTTTGTTATTTTAGGCCTTTGATAGCCTGTCTGCGGCCCCTACTTGCAATACTCCTCTACTGACCACCAAGCTGCCTGCCCGTGTATCCATGTAACCGCTGTAAAACTGCCATGAGCCTATTGTTTGTTATTTTAGGCCTTTGATAGCCTGTCTGCGGTCCCTACTTTAAATACTCCTCCACTGACCACCAAGCTGCCTGCCCGTGTATCCATGTAACCGCTGTGAAACTGCCATGAGCCTATTGTTTGTTATGTTAGGCCTTTGATAGCCTGTCTGCGGTCCCTACTTTAAATACTCCTCCACTGACCAGACCACTGCTGCCCGTGTACCCCTGGAACCAATTATAAAGTGCCTACAGCCAGCCCATTTTCTTATGTTAGGCCTTTGAAGCCTGTCTGCGGTCCCTACTTTAAATACTCCTCCACTGACCAGACCACTGCTGCCCGTGTACCCCTGGAACCAATTATAAAGTGCCTACAGCCAGCCCATTTTCTTATGTTAGGCCTTTGAAGCCTGTCTGCGGTCCCTACTTTAAATACTCCTCCACTGACCACCAAGCTGCCTGCCCGTGTATCCATGTAACCGCTGTAAAACTGCCATGAGCCTATTGTTTGTTATTTTAGGCCTTTGATAGCCTGTCTGCGGTCCCTACTTTAAATACTCCTCCACTGACCACCAAGCTGCCTGCCCGTGTATCCATGTAACCGCTGTAAAACTGCCATGAGCCTATTGTTTGTTATTTTAGGCCTTTGATAGCCTGTCTGCGGCCCCTACTTGCAATACTCCTCCACTGACCACAATGCTGCCTGGAGTGCCTGCCTGTGTATCCATGTAACCGATGTAAAACTGCCATGACTGCCTACTGTTTGTTATTTTAGGCCTTTGATAGCCTGTCTGCAGCCCCTACTTGCAATACTCCTCCACTGACCACACCAATGCTGCCCGTGTACCCCTGGAACCTATTTAAAAGTTCATAGAGCCTAGTTATATATTTTATTTACTATTAATAAGGCCATGATGGACTACGCTGTACCACGCTACAAGCTAACCAGTCGACACTTCTTTTGCGAGAAAAGCCATCCCAACCCTCCACCAGCATGTAGAAGACCGCATTGTCCATGCACTCTGGCAATCTGTGAGTACAAAGGTGCACCTGACAACAGACGCATGGACCTGTAGGCATGGCCACGGAAGATTACGTGTCCATTACGGCGCAATGGGTTAATGTGGTGGATGCATGGTCCACAGGGGACAGCCTACTAAGTCTGTCTGCAGTCCCTAATTCAAATTGTCCTCCACTGTCTAAATCGGAACTTCCACCTTCTGGCTTTCGGCCTATAGTATCAGAAATTAAACTGCATTTGGCCTTCAACTTTGGTTAGGGCCTACTAACGGCTTCTGCCCCTCCCTGGTGTTGCCCTCAACTAAATAAAGCTGAGCTTCAACCTTCTGCTCCAAATTACCATTTTGAAAAATGCAATAGGCTTTTCAGGCCTACTAAAGGTGTCTGTCTGTGTGCCCCTGCCTGGTGTTGTCCTCAACTAAATAAAGCTGAGCTTCAACCTTCCGGCTCTCATTAAGTGGTTTTAAAAAAAAAAAATGGTGGTTAGGGCCTACTAACGGCTTCTGCCCCTCCCTGGTGTTGCCCTCAACTAAATAAAGCTGAGCTTCAACCTTCTGCTCCAAATTACCATTTTGAAAAATGCAATAGGCTTTTCCGGCCTACTAAAGGTGTCTGTCTGTGTGCCCCTCCCTGGTGTTGTCCTCAACTAAATAAAGCTGAGCTTCAACCTTCCGGCTCTCATTATGTGGTTTTAAAAAAAAAAATGGTGGTTAGGGCCTACTAACGGCTTCTGCCCCTCCCTGGTGTTGTCCTCAACTAAATAAAGCTGAGCTTCAACCTTCCGGCTCTCATTATGTGGTTTTAAAAAAAAAAATGGTGGTTAGGGCCTACTAACGGCTTCTGCCCCTCCCTGGTGTTGCCCTCAACTAAATAAAGCTGAGCTTCAACCTTCTGCTCCAAATTACCATTTTGAAAAATGCAATAGCCTTTTCAGGCCTACAAAAGGTGTCTGTCTGTGTGCCCCTCCCTGGTGTTGTCCTCAACTAAATAAAGCTGAGCTTCAACCTTCCGGCTCTCATTATGTGGTTTTTAAAAAAAAAATGGTGGTTAGGGCCTACTAACGGCTTCTGCCCCTCCCTGGTGTTGTCCTCAACTAAATAAAGCTGAGCTTCAACCTTCCGGCTCTCATTATGTGGTTTTTAAAAAAAAAATGGTGGTTAGGGCCTACTAACGGCTTCTGCCCCTCCCTGGTGTTGCCCTCAACTAAATAAAGCTGAGCTTCAACCTTCCGGCTCTCATTATGTGGTTTTAAAAAAAAAAATGGTGGTTAGGGCCTACTAACGGCTTCTGCCCCTCCCTGGTGTTGTCCTCAACTAAATAAAGCTGAGCTTCGACCTTCCGGCTCTCATTAAGTGGTTTTAAAAAAAAAAAATGGTGGTTAGGGCCTACTAACGGCTTCTGCCCCTCCCTGGTGTTGTCCTCAACTAAATAAAGCTGAGCTTCAACCTTCCGGCTCTCATTATGTGGTTTTAAAAAAAAAAATGGTGGTTAGGGCCTACTAACGGCTTCTGCCCCTCCCTGGTGTTGTCCTCAACTAAATAAAGCTGAGCTTCAACCTTCCGGCTCTCATTATGTGGTTTTAAAAAAAAAAATGGTGGTTAGGGCCTACTAACGGCTTCTGCCCCTCCCTGGTGTTGTCCTCAACTAAATAAAGCTGAGCTTCAACCTTCCGGCTCTCATTAAGTGGTTTTAAAAAAAAAAAATGGTGGTTAGGGCCTACTAACGGCTTCTGCCCCTCCCTGGTGTTGTCCTCAACTAAATAAAGCTGAGCTTCAACCTTCCGGCTCTCATTATGTGGTTTTAAAAAAAAAATGGTGGTTAGGGCCTACTAACGGCTTCTGCCCCTCCCTGGTGTTGCCCTCAACTAAATAAAGCTGAGCTTCAACCTTCTGCTCCAAATTACCATTTTGAAAAATGCAATAGGCTTTTCAGGCCTACTAAAGGTGTCTGTCTGTGTGCCCCTCCCTGGTGTTGTCCTCAACTAAATAAAGCTGAGCTTCAACCTTCCGGCTCTCATTATGTGGTTTTAAAAAAAAAAATGGTGGTTAGGGCCTACTAACGGCTTCTGCCCCTCCCTGGTGTTGCCCTCAACTAAATAAAGCTGAGCTTCAACCTTCTGCTCCAAATTACCATTTTGAAAAATGCAATAGGCTTTTCAGGCCTACTAAAGGTGTCTGTCTGTGTGCCCCTCCCTGGTGTTGTCCTCAACTAAATAAAGCTGAGCTTCAACCTTCCGGCTCTCATTATGTGGTTTTAAAAAAAAAAATGGTGGTTAGGGCCTACTAACGGCTTCTGCCCCTCCCTGGTGTTGCCCTCAACTAAATAAAGCTGAGCTTCAACCTTCTGCTCCAAATTACCATTTTGAAAAATGCAATAGGCTTTTCAGGCCTACTAAAGGTGTCTGTCTGTGTGCCCCTCCCTGGTGTTGTCCTCAACTAAATAAAGCTGAGCTTCAACCTTCCGGCTCTCATTATGTGGTTTTAAAAAAAAAAATGGTGGTTAGGGCCTACTAACGGCTTCTGCCCCTCCCTGGTGTTGTCCTCAACTAAATAAAGCTGAGCTTCAACCTTCCGGCTCTCATTATGTGGTTTTAAAAAAAAAAATGGTGGTTAGGGCCTACTAACGGCTTCTGCCCCTCCCTGGTGTTGCCCTCAACTAAATAAAGCTGAGCTTCAACCTTCTGCTCCAAATTACCATTTTGAAAAATGCAATAGGCTTTTCAGGCCTACAAAAGGTGTCTGTCTGTGTGCCCCTCCCTGGTGTTGTCCTCAACTAAATAAAGCTGAGCTTCAACCTTCCGGCTCTCATTATGTGGTTTTAAAAAAAAAAATGGTGGTTAGGGCCTACTAACGGCTTCTGCCCCTCCCTGGTGTTGTCCTCAACTAAATAAAGCTGAGCTTCAACCTTCCGGCTCTCATTATGTGGTTTTAAAAAAAAAAATGGTGGTTAGGGCCTACTAACGGCTTCTGCCCCTCCCTGGTGTTGTCCTCAACTAAATAAAGCTGAGCTTCAACCTTCCGGCTCTCATTATGTGGTTTTAAAAAAAAAAATGGTGGTTAGGGCCTACTAACGGCTTCTGCCCCTCCCTGGTGTTGCCCTCAACTAAATAAAGCTGAGCTTCAACCTTCTGCTCCAAATTACCATTTTGAAAAATGCAATAGGCTTTTCAGGCCTACAAAAGGTGTCTGTCTGTGTGCCCCTCCCTGGTGTTGTCCTCAACTAAATAAAGCTGAGCTTCAACCTTCCGGCTCTCATTATGTGGTTTTAAAAAAAAAAATGGTGGTTAGGGCCTACTAACGGCTTCTGCCCCTCCCTGGTGTTGTCCTCAACTAAATAAAGCTGAGCTTCAACCTTCCGGCTCTCATTATGTGGTTTTAAAAAAAAAAATGGTGGTTAGGGCCTACTAACGGCTTCTGCCCCTCCCTGGTGTTGCCCTCAACTAAATAAAGCTGAGCTTCAACCTTCTGCTCCAAATTACCATTTTGAAAAATGCAATAGGCTTTTCAGGCCTACTAAAGGTGTCTGTCTGTGTGCCCCTGCCTGGTGTTGTCCTCAACTAAATAAAGCTGAGCTTCAACCTTCCGGCTCTCATTAAGTGGTTTTAAAAAAAAAAAAATGGTGGTTAGGGCCTACTAACGGCTTCTGCCCCTCCCTGGTGTTGCCCTCAACTAAATAAAGCTGAGCTTCAACCTTCTGCTCCAAATTACCATTTTGAAAAATGCAATAGGCTTTTCAGGCCTACTAAAGGTGTCTGTCTGTGTGCCCCTCCCTGGTGTTGTCCTCAACTAAATAAAGCTGAGCTTCAACCTTCCGGCTCTCATTATGTGGTTTTAAAAAAAAAAATGGTGGTTAGGGCCTACTAACGGCTTCTGCCCCTCCCTGGTGTTGTCCTCAACTAAATAAAGCTGAGCTTCAACCTTCCGGCTCTCATTATGTGGTTTTAAAAAAAAAAATGGTGGTTAGGGCCTACTAACGGCTTCTGCCCCTCCCTGGTGTTGTCCTCAACTAAATAAAGCTGAGCTTCAACCTTCCGGCTCTCATTATGTGGTTTTAAAAAAAAAAATGGTGGTTAGGGCCTACTAACGGCTTCTGCCCCTCCCTGGTGTTGCCCTCAACTAAATAAAGCTGAGCTTCAACCTTCTGCTCCAAATTACCATTTTGAAAAATGCAATAGGCTTTTCAGGCCTACAAAAGGTGTCTGTCTGTGTGCCCCTCCCTGGTGTTGTCCTCAACTAAATAAAGCTGAGCTTCAACCTTCCGGCTCTCATTATGTGGTTTTAAAAAAAAATGGTGGTTAGGGCCTACTAACGGCTTCTGCCCCTCCCTGGTGTTGTCCTCAACTAAATAAAGCTGAGCTTCAACCTTTCGGCTCTCATTATGTGGTTTTAAAAAAAAAAATGGTGGTTAGGGCCTACTAACGGCTTCTGCCCCTCCCTGGTGTTGTCCTCAACTAAATAAAGCTGAGCTTCAACCTTCCGGCTCTCATTAAGTGGTTTTAAAAAAAAAAAATGGTGGTTAGGGCCTACTAACGGCTTCTGCCCCTCCCTGGTGTTGTCCTCAACTAAATAAAGCTGAGCTTCAACCTTCCGGCTCTCATTAAGTGGTTTTAAAAAAAAAATGGTGGTTAGGGCCTACTAACGGCTTCTGCCCCTCCCTGGTGTTGCCCTCAACTAAATAAAGCTGAGCTTCAACCTTCTGCTCCAAATTACCATTTTGAAAAATGCAATAGGCTTTTCCGGCCTACTAAAGGTGTCTGTCTGTGTGCCCCTGCCTGGTGTTGCCCTCAACTAAATAAAGCTGAGCTTCAACCTTCTGCTCCAAATTACCATTTTAAAAAATGCAATAGGCTTTTCCGGCCTACTAAAGGTGTCTGCCCCTCCCTGGTGTTGTCCTCAACTGAACAAAGCTGAGCTTCCACATTCTGGCTTTCGCCCTATACTATCAGATATTAAACTGCATTTGGCCTACTAGTGTGGTTAGGCCCTTGAAACAGTGTCTGCTGCTCTTGGGTTTGCTACTCCACTGAACAAAGCAATGCCGCCTGTTTAGTCCTGTTACCAATTTTGAACTGCATGTAGCCTACTTTATTCTTTGGCCCTATATCTGTTTCCTCCTCATCCTGCCCATTGCCCAGCCACTGCTAAATGAGTCTGCTGGTACATTGACCTAGACCACTACATTCCCCTTGTACTCTACACAGCCAGAATCTGTCCCTGCTGAAAGTAAGGTTCCCCTTCCCGCATGTTATACCACCTTACACAGGGACAAAGAGGAAGGTGCAGATGAAAGTGCAGGTTCCTTCATCAGGTGGGGGGGCATACTCGTTGGCGACGTCACTGGCACAGGGCCCCTCAGAGTACGCAAAAGTGTCGCTGCTGGTGGGAGGCGCCCCCGCCATGCAAACACACCGCCGTACTTTGAGGGGCCCTGTGCCAGTGGCAATGCGAACGAGTGGGCCCCCCCCCTGCTTGCTCAGGATCACAGCACTTGCAACTTTTAAATACTTACCTTTCCCTGCAACACCGCCGTGACGTAGTCCGCATTTCCTGGGCCCACGAAAAACTTGAGCCAGCCCTACTCCCCCCACAACTTTCCCCCAATTCCCTATGCCCAACTATTATTATACAGTTAATTAAGATTGGCAAGCTTCAGAAACAAGAATGGATGTTTTTGGCATTAAAATGGGCACTGTAGGTGTTTTCCTGGCCTCCACTCACTGCCGACTATGCTTCCCCATTGACTTGCATTGGGTTTCGTGTTTCGGTCGATCCCCGACTTTTAGCGATAATCGGCCGACTGCACTCGACTCGACTCTGGACAAAATCGGGTTTCCCAAAACCCTACTCGATCTTAAAAAAATGAAAGTCGCTCAACCCTACTTATAACAAGTTCAAACAGGTGCCATTACTTCGGGTAATAAGTGGAGGACAGAGGAGCCTCTTAAAGAAGAAGTTACAGGTCTGTGAGAGCCAGAAATCTTGCATGCTTTTAGGTGACCAAATACTTATTTTCCACCAAAATGTGCAAGATGAATCTTGACAAATCAGACAAGGTGATTTTCTGGATTTGTTTTCTCATTTTGACTCTCATTTTGTTTTCTCTACCTATGATGTCAACTACAGTCCTCTCGCATCTTTTTTAAGTAGGAGAACTTGCACAATTGGTAGCTGAGTAAATACTTTTTTTCCCCACTGTATCGATCCCGTGCATATGTAAAGTGACAAAGTGCAAATATAAAGTTCATGTATATATGTGTAATCACATAAGTATACAGTGTGAATAAATGCGAAGAACTCCCTCAAAAAAATATTTGCTCCCCCCTACTTCCTGAAATGATCAGATGTACACCTATGCACAAATATAGCCAACCAGACATATTTGTATATCACCATGACTACGTGTAACTTCAAAATATAAAGAAAAAGTTAAAAACATAAATCAATCAATAAATAATTTAAAAATCTGAATAAGTAATCAAATATATGAATACAAATGTACGGTATGTGAAAACATATCGATCCCACGGATGTGTAAAGTGGCAGAACTGGTCTTATTAACTATTGATCCAATAGGTAATCCAGCTCAGGCAGTCTGTTATAAGCTTTCAAATTTTGTTAGGAAAATTCTTTCAAATAAGTAATCCATTCAGCATAAAAATCACAAGCTATCAATGTGGGAAGAGTTCTATGGGCAGACGCTTTTCAAACCTAGCGGTTGTTAATCCTTGCAAGGAGCAGGATTACCTATTGGATTGATTGCTTTTCCTGCTGCACTGCAGTTTTCGTGCTCAAAGTGCTGGATACTTGGATGGGTGAGCTGACTTTCTTGCTTCCTCATTGACGATTGGGCTCTAAAAATATAAAAAGAAAATAGAAAAATTACAATAAAAAACACTTAGAAACCAGCTAAAAACAGGGTGACATAGAAATGGTGGAACTTGCAAAAATAGAACATGGGAAAAGAAACATTATATAATAAATTTAGTGGTCTTAGATACAGACAGAGAAAACATTAAACTGGAAAAAAGGTAACAAAACTATTGTGGACATTAAGAGCAAAGGATGTGTCAGTGTTGAGTTTGTAAATCCACTGTGATTCTTTTTGTGCCAAAAGGCAATTCCAATTTCCACCCCGAGATCCGAAAAATGCACTATCTATGCCTTTAACCTGGAATTTGGTAGGGTCACAGTTTTTGGTTGTCTAAAAGTGATGTGGAATCGGTTTGAGTTTGGAAATATCATCCCCCACTCTTTCTCTGCCTTTATGTCCAGAACATGTTCACGGACACATCGACACAGTTCCCTAGATATCATCCCCACATATTTCAAATCACAAGGTCAGGTAGTATAATATACCACCCCCTTCGGATACAATTAATTCTGTGTGTAATTACATAAATACTGATGTTGGTAGAATCCATAAAATACTTTACGGCCACAATACTCTTGCATGCAATGCAATTACCAATTACTTGTGTCTTCAAGTTTCTTGGTGGTGTGAACATGTTCCTATAGACTTGTTCAATGTGCAAGTAGCCCATGTGTTTCTGGTTCTATAATTGTTTTCTTGTTTCTACAAGACTGAGGAGTCCACCACTCCTTTGTGGGTCATTTGCACTAAAGCTGTTCCATCTAGCAGGTCCACATGGATATTCCCTCTCAGAACCCTGCTTATACAGGTACTATACAGATGATCAGGTTTTTAAATACATCAGATAGGGATTATATACATTAGTTAGGACTGCTCTATTATGGGTATACCTTGACGATTGGTGGAGCAGCTTAGTATACATTTTTTTGCAAAAAACGTATCAACTAAATACCCTGTTTTTTTCCATCTTTTTGACTAGCACTTTCTTATTACTGTGATTTTTTTACAACATAGTATTTTTTACCTCACTGTGCTCGTTTGTGTCTTCAGGTTTCTTGGTGGTGTGAACATGTTCCTACAGACTTGTTCAATGTGCAAGTAGCCCATGTGTTTCTGGTTCTATAATTACGAAATGATGTATACCCTCAGGCTGGACCATTAGACCCAAACAGGTATCTCTCCTTATCGCCTTTTTGATGGCTGAATACAAGCCGCTCATGTAAATTTTGGGATCTGTTGTACGAAATTGATGGAGTATTATGAATAATCTTAGAGATAGTGTTGTCCAGATGTGATACCGACCAATGTTTGGAACTAGCTTTATAGAACTCATCACTCCTTGAGTTGAAGTCCAGGATACAGCATTTTTGTGTTCTTAGTTCTGGTGGGTAGGGGGGTGCAAATATTTTTTGAGGGAGTTCTTCATATTTATTCACATTGTATACTTGTTGTAGTACTTCATAATGTATTATATAAACATGCACATTATCTTTACACTTTGTCACTTTACATATGCGTGGGATCGATATTTTCCCATATATATCTATTTATACCTTGATCACTTATTCTCATTTTTCACCTATTCATTTTTTTTGTTTTTATAGTTTCCCATTTTTAATAAGCTGAAAACCTGGGTAGGTCCGGCGCACCTGCAGCCTACAATCCAAGGTGAAGGAGCACCGGACCTACCCAGGACCCAGGTGTGCTTTTGCAAGAGGATATCTTTTACACCATTCAGTGAACTTTGCCAACAGCGACTATATGAATAAGACCCTATGAGTGTCGAAACGTCACCTTTTTATTTTATTTTAATATTCATGCTTTTAACATTCCAACTTCACACAAGGATAAATCTGATTAACATTATAGGTTTAGATGTGGAATAGCAATATACACACAAATTCCAATAGATATTACTATGTTGTATTATATTATAATCTGCAATCTAAATCATACTATTACAGTCTTACTGTCTTTTCTGCTCTGAGATTATTAAAACCACTGTTGCCTTAGTTATGGGGCCACTTTTAGCAAGATACTCTATTTCTCTCTTAATTTATTGTTTTTCTCTTACATTACGTTTCCACTGTTTTTACAGTAAATCATTTTGTGTCTCATTAATATAACATATGTGACATTAGCAGTTTCTATTTTCTCTATAGTATATAACTGCTTCAGAAAGCTGTGAATATATGTGTTACTTTTGTGTTTACATACATTTGCTTCTGGCCATATTGTGTATTAGATTCATAAATCAACAACTTTGAAAAAGAAAAACTGTTGAATTATTGTATTCTTGAGACATTGCACTGTAGTGTCATCTTTAGGGAGATGTGATTGTTAGTCTATGTATCACATTTTCATTTTTATGCCCTTTTTACCACGTTAGAACTCTCTGCATCTTTATGGCATTTTTTTAAATAATTCGAACAATGACACCATTTCCTTTTCTTCAGACATTTTCTGCCTTTAAGGTAAAAAAGCAAAATAATTTTACAAGATGGAACCTTGTGAAAACCACAGGAAAATCAAGATAATCCATTGCTACTTTTTACTAGAGTCAAAAAAATTGAAATACAGAGCATTTTCTGATTATTTTCATTATTGAAAGGGAAAGAGTTACTAAATTACTGTATTTAAGTGGTATGATCTGTTTTTATTTTTTAAGATTGTTATTTGTAGAACCATCACTTGTCCATTTTCCAAATTATTGTAATCACTATGTTAACGATTTTCCTTGCTAAAGTTTTTCATTATAAGGTTTTCGAGTCTAGCAGATTTCCAATTCTATTGAATAATTTGCAGCGTTTTATTTGCAATTACTATGCTGTGATGGAGTTTCCTCAGTAAGATAACATGCATACTTTCAGCTTCCATGGACTATTAAACAGGAACATTCAAGTATGCTAACACTTTCTTGTTAAACAGATTTGTATTATCAAAAAAAGGAGAATAAACAGAATACAACAACCTGCTGAGCTTTTTATGGAGCCTTGCGCTCATGAATAGTGCAAATAGAAATATTCTTGTATAGGGGTGCTCTCAGCCATATTTTGTGGTTTGTATTCGGACTGCAATGCTGAGATTGACAGTTTGTCTCCTGTCCTAAACTTACAACCTAATATGTGCCGTCAGGTGAGGAGACTTACAGTCATTCTGGGTATTGCAGACCATAATCAGACAGTTAAATGCAGCCTTTTGAACCCATTGTTATCTATGAATGGCTAGGATGGCAGTTCTTGTCGTTTTCTTTACCTGCTTGAATAGCTTTGCTGATTCCTACCTTCATGAGACTCACACTGTGTGTGAGGTGGCAAAACATCTAACTGGTCAAAGCATCAAGTACAGCACTCCAGCTTCACACCTGGAAGAGCTCTGCACCCTCACAGTAATAAAAAGAAAATGTACATTTATATAGGATATTTGATCTATACAGCAGTCTCAGTAACTCATGTGATGTACAGTCATGCCTGAAATAGCCAAAAGTGTTGGCTGTTGTGAATTCCGTTCTTGGGCTCCCTCCTGTGGTCATGAATGGTACTTTGGTGAGATCTGTCCTTGGACACCCTCTGGTGGCTTTGAGTGGAACTGCTGGTCCTTGAGGTTGGCTTTCTCAGCTTCCCTCGTTTATTGCTCTGCTGGTTTCCCTATTTAACTCCACTCAGATCTTTACTTCATGCCAGCTGTCAATGTCTCAGTACTGGTTCAGATCTCTCTTGGATTTCTCTGATGACCTGTCTGCTCCAGCAGAAGCTAAGTCCATGCTAGTTCATTTGTTGATCATTGCTTTTTGAAAATATTTCTCTGTACATGCTATGTTCTAGTCCAGCTTGCTATCATGATATTTCCTTGCTAGCTGGAAGCTCTGGGGGTGCAGAGTTGCACCTCCACACCGTGAGTCGGTGTGGAGGTCTTTTTGCACACTCTGCGTGGTTTTTGTAGTTTTTTGTACTGACCGCACAGTTCCCTTTCCTATCCTCTGACTATTTAGTGAAGATTGGACCTCCTTTGCTAAAACCTGTTTCATTCCTATGTTTGTACTTTCCTCTTAACTCACAGTCAATATTTGTGGGGGGCTGCCTTTTCCTTTGGGGAATTTCTCTGAGGCAATGTAAGGCTTCTATTTCTATCTTTAGGGGTAGTTAGCTCTTAGGCTGTGAAGAGGTGTCTAGGGAGAGTTAGGAACGCCCCACGGCTATTTCTAGTGTGTGTGATAGGATTAGGGTTTGCTGTCAGTAGAGTTCCCACCTCCCCAGAGCTTGTCCCAGATTTCTAGCTTAACCATCAGGTCATTCCGGGTACTCCTAACCACCAGATCCATAACAGTTGGCACCCTTTAAATTGTTCCAGAAAATGAAGTATTTCTCACAGAAAATTATTGCAATTACACATGTTTTGTTATTCACGTGCTTATTTTCTTTGTGTGTATTGGAATAGTATAAAAAAATTGAAAAAAAGACAAATTTAACATAATTTCATGTTAAAACACAAAAATGGGCTGTACAAAATTGTTGGTATCTTTCCAAAAATGTAAGTAAATAACTTTTTTCAAGCACCTATGGCAATTAACTGGTAAGGGCAACATGGAAATCACACCTGAAACCAGATAAAAAGGGGAGAAATTTACTCAATCTTTGCATTGTGTGATAGTGCATGCCACACTTAGCACGGAGAAGAGAACTGAAGACTTGAGAACAAAAATTGCTGAAAAATATGAACAATCTCAACTCTGCAAATCCATCTCCAGAGATCTTGATATTCCTTTATCCACTGTGTGCAACATAAACAAGAAGTTTACAACCCATGGCACTGTACGTGGAAGGCAGAGAAAAATTGATGAAATGTTGCAATGCAAAATAGTCGGGATGGTGGATAACCAGCTCCAATAAAGTTTCAAAGAAATTGAAGCTGTCCTGCAGGTTCAGAGTGAATCAATGCCTGTGCAAACTATCCGTCAACATTTGAATTAAATGAAACCCACTTCTAACATAGATATATAAAAACTAGGCCATAATTTGTCAAAAATGTACGTGAGTAAGCCAAAATCCTTCTGAGAAAGTGTGGACAGATGAGACTAGTATAGAGCTTTTTGATAAAGCTCATCATTCTAGTGTTTACCAAAACAGAATGAGGCTCACAAAAAATAACACTGTACCTACAGTCAAATAAGGTGGAGGTTCAAAGATGTTTTGGGGTTGTACTGCTGCCTTTGGCACTAGGTGCCTGACTGATTGCAAGGCATCATGAAATCAGAAGATTACCAAAGCATTTTGAGTCGCAATGTAGTGCTCATTGTCCAAAATCAGGGTTTGCATCCTAGGTCATGAGTCTTCCAGCAGGACAATAACCCCAATAATAATTCAAGAAGCACCCAGAAATGGATGGAAATAAAGTGATGGAGAGTTCTGGAGTGGCCATCAAAGAGTACTGATCTAAATCCTATTTAACACCTGTGGAGAGATCTTAAAATTGCTGTTGGGAAAAGGCAACCTTCAAATATGATAGATCCAGAGGAAAAGAACAGTGGTCCAAAATTTCAGTTATGAGATGTAAGAAGCTTGTTGATGATTATGGGATACGTTTGATTGCAGTTACTAATTCCAAAGGGTGTGCACTAAATAACAAGTTGAGGGTGCCAACAATTTTTTCCAGCCAATTTTTGGGGTTTTGTATGAAATTGTGCAATCATTTTCTAGGAGAAATGCTTCTTTCTTTGGAACAATTTCAAGGGTCCGAACACTTTCGGCAATTACTGTATATACATAATTTTGTGTCTCCTTTGTGATATATATAGAGCAGTCTTTGTATCCCCTACGTAATGTATGCAGCAGAGTCTCAGTGTCACCTTAGTGATGTGTACAGCAGACCTCTCACTGCTTCAGTTCTATAAACATTATGTGAGAAGTTATGAATTTCCTACTTTGAGGAGACATGCTTTTTAATATATATTGTCATTCATAATCATAACGACTTACTGCTGTGAGCAATTGTTTACAAAGATTGCCATCGCAAAGCATTGACTGCACACCATACCTGGAAACATTGCCCATACCACCTAACATCACAGCCTCATCAAAGAGAAGCAGCTCCAACTTTAAACATCCTAATGGCTCTTGACAATAAAAATGTTACCTACCCCTCTTATAAGGTTTTGTCTTGTAAAATAATAGCATAGCGTTGCTGATATGAGTCCACGTTCAATGGCATTATAGATTGGAGTGTGCCTATGAAGGATGATTTAAATCTTTTCTATAAAAATGACATTGGTTCCACGGTTTCATTTGTCATATTATTACTAATCAAACATTTAAAGAATAATAATAATAATCAGCATGCCATAAATGTTTGCTGTACGAAAATTGTGGTTTACCAGATGCCATTTTCCTAGTTACAAAAGGGCCCTGTAGAAGTTAGAACAATTATTCTCTCCCCAGACCTCACCTTCTCTATGCAGCCTCCAAAATGTTCCTCACTTTGCAGACTTAAGTGAAAACCAATTTTTGGTTTTCTTTATCATCACGTGTGCTGTTCATGGTCTGCTGCAGGTATTCACTATACTGATTGCTCACAGCAATGAAGGAGTAGCAACAAACTCTATGGCTGAAGTGTCTAGTGTGCATTAACACTTACAAGATTTAGTGCTTAGTTTTTTTGTTTGCAATATTTTGCTAACATATCAAGTAGGGTTAATAGGGTCCCCATTGGATCCAATTAACACTTTAGAAGTACAACACAACTGCAAACTTGTACATACCAATTATTAAAACATGTTTACACTTGCACTTCTTGCAGTGGAGTTCAATGTAGTTAACCCATCCACCTCTACTCTAGAGAAAATTCACTCTTTATATATATACTGTAGTTAAATAATTGACAAATGGATTTGTCAGATTACCTGCTGCTTGTGGTAGGAGAATAGTCAGCAGAGCCATTGTGGATATTGTTTTCTGTTATACAATTATTCTGTGCATCTATGTCACTGTGATTGCATTGAGTTGCTTTCACTGTTATTTAATGTTATAGATTTAGATTTGCAGCACAACTGTGAAATAGAATAGCAATGTATTTAACCGATGTCTCTTCTTGGATTTTGTTACCTCTTCGGTATTTTTAAACTAGAGTTTATTGTATCATTTCTTAGACCTTGTAACACTATGTGTCCTCATGATATAACATACCTTGACATTTGTTTCCTTCCCTGCGGTAAATTGAACCAGACGAGGCAGAATGAATTTTAATGATTTTTACAATAGTTGATTTTTTTTCTTTTGTGAGGTCACTTGATAATATTGAAGCAAAATTGACAAATCAGTTTAAATTATGACTTTCTTTGGAATAGAATATTCCTGATCAAACCATTACAATCAGCAGTTTCTATATTCCATTATAATATAACTATTGAGACTAGGCCACAATGGATTCTCACTTCATGACTCATTATAGCAACAGCTTCCTAGAGTTAAAGTTACATGATAAATATGAGGAAGATTTTTTTTCTAAAAAATGTTTAAAACTAAAAAAAATCCATTAAAGGGAACCTGTCAGCAGGATTGTGCACAGTAACCTACACAGGTCGGCACCGTTATACTGAATAAAATGATACCTTGGTTAAATCCATCTTGTGGCTGTTTCTTAATCTTTATTTTCAGTTTTGTGCTAATGAGAGTCTCGTGCCCTAAGGCGGGGTTGGTGTATGTGGTGGTCTGATTAGATATTCATAATGCAGACTGCTGACAGGTCACTGATCCCTCACTGCCCTGCCCCCTAGTTTGCATAATCAATACCAGCACATACTGAATAAAAAAAAGCTTCTGCAGGCAGGTGCTGGCTGGGGCATCTGCGTTGTAGCATAATCGCATGTTTACTGTGCACTTAATCCCTTTTGCTTACTTAATTGAGCGAGGAAAAAAAGTCAATTTGAAAATGCCTGCGCAGTAGCAGCTATCGGAGTATATAGAGATCTGATAGCTGCTATTGCACAGGCACTGGCAGTACCATCTTGCTGAAGAGGAAAAAACGGTCCTCCTCCAGGATGGCACTGCCTGCGCCTGCTCAGTAGCAGGTCTCGGAGATTGCTGATAGGTGCTATTGCGCACGCATGGGCAGCGTTATCTTGGAGGAGGAAATCTTTTTTTTCTTCTACATCAAGATGGCGCCTCCACAATAGCTGCTATTGTATCTCTTTAAACACTGATAGCTGCTACTGCTGCTGTGCTTTAGGCTCCATTTTCAAATTGATTTTTTCCCTCACTCAATTAAATAAGCAAAAGGGATTAAGCGCCCAGTCTCTTTCTTCAGTATGCGCTGGTATTTATTATGCAAACTATGGGGTGGATCAGTGAGGGATCAGTGACCTGTCAGCAGTCTGCATTATGAATATATAATCAGAGCACCACATACACCAGCCCCGCCTTAGGGCACGAGAATCTCATTAACACAAAACTGAAAATAAAGATTAAACAACAACCACAAGACGGATTTCATCAACCAAGGTATCATTTTATTCAGTATAACGGTGCCGACGTTACAGTGTCTGTAGGTTACTGTGCATAATCCTGCTGACAGGTTCCCTTTAAACAACTTGTTTCTTCCAGTAATTGCTTTACACTTCAACCTCTGATAGCCCACTCAGGAAATACGTTCTTGGAGCTTCAGTGTTGGCATCCTTGTAATCTCTAAAGGTTATGTGTAGAGATGGCCATACACATTAGATTCATGTCTGCTAAACCTCTTGATTTTGGTATGACCAACCAACAACTAATATCGACATCTTGTGTTGGTGTAAAGAAAGTTTGGGCTGTTGGATTCCAGCATTTCTTATTCTATTGTTTTTAGAGGAAAGAAGCAGGAAAGGTAGTGGTTCCCCATTCAACATACATGCACACCAAGCATGCATGTCTATGAAGGGGGAGGGGTGGTCGGGAAGGTGTAAGAAAGATAGCTGCTTTTTGGCCTCTTTTGGATAGGTTTGTTTACTTTTAAATATTTTTTTCTTTTGGGTGAGATTTCTGTAAAATTAATACAACCTGATCTGTCAAAAAAAGAATAAAGTAATATAAAAAGTATTTTACTACAAAAACTATTATTTATAAAAAGTTTTTAAACTAGGTGGCGGTTTTTGAGATCTCACTTTTTCAAAATGTAATTTACAATATTCCATGGTTTGATAATTCTTTATACTCATGTCTATGTGCCCACATAAAGGGATATCAAGTTATTGTAAACAGGCCTTATGTTTTATATTACCGATTTGAAAAAAAAAGATCCAAATTTATTGATACAGCCTGGTATTAAAAAGAGAAAAAAATTATCCAATATATGTAAAACTGTTAAGTCCTTTACCCCATTTAAACAGTTCTACCTCATTTCCAACTTTTTATTTCATTTTATGAATTCTTACAATACATCCATAAAAATGATTCTATGTATTTTCTTATAAAGGTAATAGTTTCAAGTTCAATCTTAAGTATTTTAATATATTTAAGCATGGTTGAAATCTAAGAAAATATCCTTTTTATTTTAAGGCAGAAAAACCTTTGCAAAATCCACAACAAGCCATTCTGACATGATCAATTACATCAAATACGTTTTGTTGGCTCTACTTAGAAATCCAGATGGAACCTACCCTAGAGAGGTGGCTTCTCTATTGAGATAATCTTTCCTTAAATGTCAAGCAGATTGTATTATGCGATCTAACTACTGTGAAATCAAACGGTATTTAATAAGTAGAACACATTTTAATAAACAATTGTAGGCATAAGAATTATTTTTAAATTATCTTATTATTTGTTTTGTTTTTATATATATTTTTAATGTGCTGTATACAATTAGGTTTTGTAAAAAAAATCCCATGCTGATAATTTCCTCAAATGTATGCAGGATTAATGATTGAGAACAAAAAAAATTATTGTCTTATTAATAAAAAAAATACATAAACAAAAAGAGGGAGAAGGAATAAAAAAAGGAAACTAGAATGCGTACAAATTAAATAATAACTTTTATTAGCTTATATTAAAAAATACATTTAAAATATTCTTATTATTGGTAAATACCATTGAATCTTTTGATATTCGATTATCAGCTGAATGATTTGGAATGAATCTTAATACTTCAAATATACTTCAAATACTTCAAAGTCTCAAATTTCCCAGAAAACATATTTGCAGCATTTTGAGGGCTCCTAAGACTGTATTAAATTCCTTGTGAGCTCTTTAATTTGGAAATGACACATTCTTAGTAGTGTTGAGCATTCCGATACCGCAAGTATCGGCTATCGGCCGATATTTGCTGTATCGGAATTCCAATACCGAGTTCCGATATTTTTGTGATATCGGAAATCGGAATCGGAAGTTCCCAGTGTATGGTTCCCAGGGTCTGGAGGAGAGGAGACTCTCCTTCAGGCCCTAGGATCCATATTCATGTAAAAAATAAAGAATAAAAAAAAAAATATGGATATACTCACCCGTCCGGCGGCCCCTGGACCTTACAGATGTAACCGGCAGCCTCCGTTCCTAAGGATGCGGTGAGTTTAGGACCTGCGATGACGTCGCGGCTCGTGATTGGTCGCGTGAGCGGTCACATGAGCGGTCACGCGACCAATCACAAGCCGCGACGTCATCGAAGGTCCTTCACTGCTCATTCTTAGGAACGGAGGGTGCCGGTTACATCGGTAAGGTCCAGGGGCCGCCGGAGGGGTGAGTATATCCATATATTTTATTTTAATTCTTTATTTTTTACATGAATATGGATCCCAGGGCCTGAATGAGAGTTTCCTCTCCTTCAGACCCTGGGAACCATCCAGGATACCTTCCGATACTTGTGTCCCATTGACTTGCATTGGTATCGGGTATCGGTATCGGCGATATCCGATATTTTTTCGATATCGGCCGATACCATCCGATACCAATACCTTTGAGTATCGGAAGGTATCGCTCAACACTAATTCTTAGTTCTTAGTAAAATATCTGGCTATGGGTAAACAGTTTTTAATAACACAAAGCACATATAGACTTTTAATGCTTTTTAAAGTTTAAAAAAAAAAACTGGTTGAAATTATCCATCTTAGTCTTTTGCAGCCAGACACATCTTTTTGTCATTGCCTGAAAGTCCATTAGAATTACTTACATTTGCTGCACAAGGGCTTACTCAGAATTCACCAGTTTAAGTCTGTCGTCCAGATTGCATGCGGTCATCCACCTTCTGATACCCCCACATATATAAAATACTGGATGGAAACATGTATTAACCATTTTATTAAACATTGAATAACCAAACCTTTTTAAACCGTAGATCTTGGAAGTGCCATAAAACAAATCCTCCTTTCTTATAATAAATACATTTCCCACCAGCACTAAACACTCTGTCACCATGTCTCATTCCATTCTCTTTTTTTTCCTTTCTTTTTATTATATACTAATACTATTTCTGATGAAAATATAGAAAAAATATTGGGTGGGACAATGTATCTCTAAGGGCTCATGCTAACTTGCGAGAAAAACAGACGAGTGCAATCCGATAAAAAATCTGGTTGCACTCGGACCAATGTTATTCAATGGGTGACATCTCATCTGCGATTTTTTTCTTAGCTGAAATTGGACTGAGAAAAAAATTGCAGCATGCTGCGATTAGGTGCTTATCTCTGACGAGACTTGCCAATACAAGTCAATGGATGCAAGAAAAAAATGCACAGCACTTGCAACATGCGAGTGCTGTCCGTTTTTTATGCACCGTTGTCTTTTGAAAAGCCGGCAATTCATATGTGGCTATTAGTGTTGAGCATTCCGATACCGCAAGTATCGGATATCGGCCGATATTTGCGGTATCGGAATTCCGATACCGAGTTCCGATATTTTTGTGATATCGGAAATCGAAATCGGAAGTTCTCAGTGTATGGTTCCCAGGGTCTGGAGGAGAGGAGACTCTCCTTCAGGCCCTGGGATCCATATTCATGTAAAAAATAAAGAATAAAAATAAAAAATATGGATATACTCACCCCTTCGACGGAGCCTGGACCTCAGACATGCAAACGGCAGCCTCCGTTCCTAAGAATGAGCGAGTGAAGGACCTGCGATGACGTCGTGGCTTGTGATTGGTCACCTGAGCGGTCACATGAGCGGTCACGCAACCAATCACAAGCCGCGATGTCATCGCAGGTCTTTCACTCGCTCATTCTTAGGAACGGAGGCTGCCGGTTACAGCGGTTACTACCAGGGCGCGTCAGAGGGTGAGTATATCCCTATTTTTATTTTTATTCTTTATTTTACACATGAATATGGATCCCAGGGCCTGAAGGAGAGTTTCCTCTCCTTCAGACCCTGGGAACCATCCAGGATACCTTCCGATACTTGTGTCCCATTGACTTGTATTGGTATCGGGTATCGGTATCGGCGATATCCAATATTTTTCGGATATCTGCCGATACCATCCGATACCGATATTTTCAAATATCGGAAGGTATCGCTCAACACTAGTGGCTATTGTAAAAATCACACTGATCGGTTATAATAGAAAAGATAGAATAGACATATACATATAGAATATATATATGTGTATACATATATATATATATATATATATATATATATATATATATATATATATATATATATATATATTGTAGCATAGCGCCTACTACGTGTCTTGGGGACACTCGCTTGGCACGGGATTAACGCACTCAGGCACGGTTTTCTTATAAAACAGAGTCTTCTAGGTTTATTTCGCACAACATAAAGCACATCCTCAGGAACTTAGTAACAGCTTGAACAGTATCTGGACATATTCAACTTCACCACAGTTCATCTCTGACCCCGGTCAGCATAGGACACGGACCTCGTCCGTTACCTGCTGGCGACCTTCACAGGTTCCTGGACACCTCTTGGCCTCAGAGGTGCCCCATACACAATGTCTCTCTCTCTTCTAACCCCAGTTAGCATAACACGGATCCCTTTCCATTACCTGTTGGTGCCACACAGGTTTCTCGGATACCTCTCCTCCACAGAGGTATCCTTCAGACGTTTCTCACTCTGACCCCGGTCAGTACAACATGGATCTCCATCCGTTCCACACACTGGCATGTGCTAGGTCCAGAGCCCTGCCATGTGCTCTTCAGGAATCCTATTTTCCAGAACTTCCAACACAGGCTTCCAGGACCTTCTGGCATAGACCATTCAGGTCCACACTCCAAGACCATGTGACCATCCCTCAGTTACATTATATAGTACTAACCACTCCCACAGGTGGGAGCGTGGATGTGTGGCTAGTTTGTCCCGCCCATCTCACACAACTAACCTAGTAAGTCTCCCTTACAACTATACAAACTCTTGATTGACTACAGGTCCCAGAACAACAACATTGCATCAGACTTACCACGCAGACTCCCTCTGCGACACATATCTGCCATTCACAACACTGCCGGACTTTGTCTCATCACAATTATGCCTCCAAGTGCATCTTGCAGCGCACACACAGCACCCCCTGCTGTAACATTGGTTACTACACCACAATATATATACAGTACAGACGAAAAGTTTGGACACACCTTCTCATTTAAAGATTTTTCTGTATTTTCATGACTATGAAAATTGTATATTCACACTGAAGGCATCAAAACTATGAATTAACACATGTGGAATTATATACTTAACAAAAAACTGTGAAACAACTGAAATTATGTCTTATATTCTATGTTCTTCAAAGTAGTCACCTTTTGCTTTGGTGACTGGTTTGCACATTCTTGGCATTCGCTTCAAGAGGTAGTCACCGGGAATGGTTTTAACTTCACAGGTGTGCCCTGTCAGGTTTAATAAGTGAGATTTCTTGCCTTATAAATGGGGTTGGGACCATCAGTTGTGTTGCGCAGAAGTCTGGTGGATGCACAGCTGATAGTCCTAGTGAATAGACTGTTAGAATTTGTAATATGGCAAGAAAAAAACAGCTAAGTAAAGAAAAAGAGTGGCCATCATTACTTTAAGAAATGAAGGTCAGTCAGTCCGAAAAATTGGGAAAACTTTGAAAGTGTCCCCAAGTGCAGTTGCAAAAACCATCAAACGCTACAAAGAAACTGGCTCACATGAGGACCGCCCCAGGAAAGGAAGACCAAGAGTCACCTCTGCTTCTGAGGATAAGTTTATCCGAGTCACCAGCCTCAGAAATCGCAGGTTAACAGCAGCTCAGATTAGAGACCAGGTCACTGCCACACAGAGTTCTAGCAGCAGACACATCTCTACAATAACTGTTACGAGGAGACTTTGTGCAGCAGGCCTTCATGGTAAAATAGCTGCTAGGAAACCACTGCTAAGGACAGGCAACAAGCAGAAGAGACTTGTTTGTGGAAATCTGTGCTTTGGTCTAATGAGTCCAAATTTGAGATCTTTGGTTCCAACCACCGTGTCTTTGTGCGACGCAGAAAAGGTGAACGGATGGACTCTACATGCCTGGTTCCCACCGTGAAGCATGAAGGAGGAGGTGTGATGGTGTGGGGGTGCTTTGCTGGTGACACTATTGGGGATTTATTCAAAATTGAAGGCTTACTGAACCAGCTTGGCTACCACAGCATCCTGCAGCGGCATGCTATTCCATCCGGTTTGCATTTAGTTGGACCATCATTTATTTTTCAACAGGACAATGACCCCAAACACACCTTCATGCTGTGTAAGGGCTATTTGACCAAGAAGGAGAGTAAGGGGTGCTACGCCAGATGACCTGGCCTCCACAGTCACCAGACCTGAACCCAATTCGAGATGGTTTGGAGTGAGCTGGACCACAGAGTGAAGGCAAAAGGGCCAACAAGTGCTAAGCATCTCTGGGAACTCCTTCAAGATTGTTCGAAGGCCATTCCCGGTGACTACCTCTTGAAGCTCAACAAGAGAATGCCAAGAGTGTGCAAAGCAGTCATCAAAGCAAAAGGTGGCTACTTTGAAGAACCTAGAATATAAGACATATTTTCAGTTGTTTCACAGTTTTTTGCTAAGTATATAATTCCACATGTGTTAATTCATAGTTTTGATGCCTTCAGTGTGAATGTACAATTTTCACAGTCATGAAAATACAGAAAAATCTTTAAATGAGAAGGTGTGTCCAAACTTTTGGTCTGTACTCTATATATATATACACACGTCAGTAACACACACATATACACTGCTCAAAAAAATAAAGGGAACACTAAAATCCCACATCCTAGATATCACTGAATTAAATATTCCAGTTGTAAATCTTTCTTCATTACTTAGTGGAATGTGTTGAGAACAATAAAATCTAAAAATGATTAATGTAAATCACAACGAATATCCCACGGAGGTCTGGAGTTGGAATGATGCTCAAAATCAAAGTGGAAAATGAAGATACAGTCTGATCCAACTTCAGTGGAAATGCCTCAAGACAAGGAAATAATGCTCAATAGTGTGTTTAGCCTCCACGTTCCTGTATGACCTGCCTACAATTCCTGGGCATGCTCCTGATGAGGTGGCGGATGGTCTCCTGAGGGATCTCCTCCCAGACCTGGACTAAAGCATACGCCAACTCCTGGACAGTCTGTGGTGCAACGTGACGTTGGTGGATGGTGTGAGACATGATGTCCCAGATGTGTTCAATCGGATTCAGGTCTGGGGAATGGGCATACCAGTGCATAGCTTCAATGCCTTTAACTTGCAGGAACTGCTGACACACTCCCGCCACATGAGGTCTGGCATTGTCCTGCATTAGGAGGAACCCAGGGCCAACCGCACCAGCATATTGTCTCACAAGGGGTCTGAGGAGAGGATCTCATCTCGGTACCTAAAGGCAGTCAGGTTACCTCTGGTGAACACATGGAGGACTGTGCGGCCCTCCAAAGAAATGCCATCCCACACCATTACTGACCCACTGCCATACCGGTCATACTGAAGGATGTTGCAGGTAGCAGATCGCTCTCCAAGGTGTCTCCAGACTCTGTCACATCTGTCACGTGCTCAGTGTGAACCTGCTTTCATCTGCTTTCATCTGTGAAGATGGGCAAATTTGTCATTCTTGGTGCTCTGTGGCAAATGCCAAGCGTCCTGCACGGTGTTGGGCTGTGAGCACAACCCCCATCTGTAGACGTCGGGCACTCCAAACATCCTCTTGGAGTCGGTTTCTAACTGTTTGTGCAGACACATGCACATTTGTGGCCCGCTGGAGGTCATTTTGCAGGGCTCTGGCAGTGCTCCTCCTGTTTCTCCTTGCACAAAGGCTGAGGTAGCGGTCCTGCAGCTGGGTTTTTGCCCTCCTACGGCCCCTTCCATATCTCGTGGTGTACTGGCCTGTCTCCTGGTAATGCCTCCAGCCTCTGGACACTACTCTGACAGATACAGCAAACCTTCTTGCCAAAGCTCGCATTGATGTGCCATCCTGGATGAGCTGAACTACCTGAGCCACTTGTGTGGGTTGTAGAGTCCATCTCATGCTACCACGAGTGGGAACGCACAACCAGCATTCAAAAGTGACCAAAATGGACTTTTCAGGGAAATAAGTTAAGGTACATCCTTTCGAGGGTAATGACTTGTATATAAGGCAAAATAATTAACCCCACACCCAAATGTTCCTCCACTACTTGGGCTATGTTCACACACAGCGTTTTTGATGCGTTTTTCATCTTTCACATTGCTTTCAACCAATACAAATGCATTTACTTGGAAATGTCATTGTAACATTTAATAACCCCAGCTGGCCATGTGGTGTGTGACACATAAGGAGACACATCTTGTTTCATTTCTGAAGGAGGGACTCTTAAAGTCACAAAGACTATTTTTAGAGGGGCATCAGGCGGCATTAATATTCTTAAAGGGTCATTATTAAACATTGTGTCTCCTATGCTGTTATTGCTTATGCAGTGAGTGGCTGGGCTGTCAAGAATTACAAGTCACCCCAATACCCCTTTCATGAGAGGTACAGGAGGGCCTCCTGAAAAAAAATGTTTTATTGAATGCAAGGCCTGCCCTGATATCAAGTCATATGCACCCCAATACGACTTTGAACCCAGATAATGGATGACCACAGGAAAACCCACTTCACAGTCTTCAGTTGGTCCTGCTATACAGGTTCCTTATGCATTCAATGCAAGGGCCACATTGATCCAAATTTGCATGCACCCCAATCCCCCCTTGGAAGAAACATGGAGGAGGGACTCCTAAACAAAACTGTCCCATTGCCAAGGAGCGTGTCTCCTCTACTCGTACTGCCCATACACTAAGTGTATGGACTGACCAACATTTCCGAATGGGGGGTAATTTAAAAAAAAAAATCATGACCAAATAGTGTTTACTGTTTTGAGCTAGGGTAACACACAGCAAAAAAAAAGAATGGAAGCCTCAAAAGCACACTTTGTAGCCCACAGATAGATGAGGCGTGTTACGGACCTACCACACCGTAAAAATGTTTTTGCTTTAACCAAGATAGTGTATAAACCTAGGGTATTATACAGACCAAAAATTGGAATGTATGCATGAAAAAAGACTATTTTTAGACCACACAAAAAATCGCCGTTGGACGGAGATAACAGACAGTTTCAATATGTGACCTGTATTTTTAAAAATTTTCAAACCACAAAATACTGTATACACCAAGGGTATCAGACCAAAAAATGGAATGTATGTCTGAAAAGACAAGATTTGAAAACCACTGATAGACCAGACGTGTGACTGAGGTAACAGACTGTTTCAATATGTGGGATGTATTTTTTAAAATTTAAAAAAACAGAAAATACTTAATACACCCAGGGTAGCAGTTTAGCAGACCAAAAAATCCAATGTATGCCTGCAAAGGAAGGATTTGGACACCTTATATACACCGTGTGTCTGAAGGAGATAACAGAGTGATCAAAATGTGTTTTTGTTTATTTTTAGCCCACCAAAAATGTGTCCATAAGAAGGCTATGACACTAAAATAAAATATTTGAAGTATTAAAATTGTCCAAACTTTTCCCCATGGGGGGTACATTTTTAAAACATATTTTATGGGCATCAAAGACACCCTTTCCAAAAGTTGGACTGGCTGTAGCAGCACAAAACCAGTTAACCCTGGTGAACTAGTGGTGGAGGCTGAGGAGACATAAGATAAATCATGCTGAAATTAAAAAAAAAAAAAATGTGACTCCACCTATGAAAGAAACTAACAAAAAGGAGGGGTGAACACAGGTTCATTGATATGAAGCCAGAATGTGTCCAAAGAGATATATTGATCCCTAGCAACAGCTCAGAGACAGGGATATAAATAAAAATATAATATAATAGTATTTAAAAAAATTTAGATTGTAAAGGTATACACTAGAAAGACCGTGAAAAAAAAAAATGGAAAGACCGTGTGGAATACATGGTGGTGGTGATGGTGGCGGCTAAGTGACTGGAAGCATTATCCGCTATCCAACGACCAACCGTTTCACACTGCCCTGGCTTCAATAGTGGTGTGTTGCGGCCCCCTAGAAATTGGGACAGGACGTTCGAGCAGGAAGATGTGGGTCTTTGTTGTGGCCCATTTTCAGCTTGGCCACGGCCTCGTCCTCTGCATGCACCATCACTATCACCTCCACTTCCCCGTGTCTTGCCCCTTGCCCTGCCCATTTTCAATGGACTACTGAAATATTTGTAAAGCTCAATACAAATGGATTAATTTGGAGAAAACTGATATGTGATCAGTATGCCTGAAAAGCAAGTATTTGGAGACCACAGATACACCGGGCTTCTGACGGAGATAGACAGTTTAAATATGCTGCTTTTTTTAATATTTTTTAACCACGAAATAATGAGCAGACCAAGGCTAGCAGACAAAAAAATACAACATATGCCTGCAAAATGAGGATTTTGACACCACAGATACGCCATGTCAGGACTGTGAACATTTTTTATTACCTTTTGTGCATTACTGCCCTTTTCCAAGATGGCATCTTTGGTCTCATGTGCACTGTGTCTTCCTGCTATAAAACTCCACCCCAGCCTTCAGTCTGTGCTAGAGTACTCTGCCTTGCATCCAGCTCCTGACCTCTGGTTACTCCCTGGCTATATACCTGCTCCTGTGAACCTGCGGAGTTATCCTACTACTCTGCTCTGAGTTCCTGCTGCATATACCAGTTCCAGTAATCCTCCTTCATCTGCTGCTCGTGTTTACTTCCATCTGCATTTGCTGGACATGTAAGCTGTTGCTGCTCTGCTTAAACCTGAGACTAATAACCAGGCCTCCATGGTTGAGCTAAGATATTATTTGAACTGCCTTATAAGCATATCTATCTGTGTTTTGGACTAAGCAAGGACTTATTTGTGTCAAGTATCCTCAAGAATAATTGTGCTTCATAGACTTTCTGCGTGATTGCATTTTCCTCTGAAGTTTCCTATAGACTGCTAAGCTGCATTTAATATTTACTCCAAGTGTTGTGGACTTGAGTTTCTCTCTGCACCTTTTTGAATCACCATGTGATAATATAGACTTTACCACTTATAAAACTGTGTCCTGTAGTTGTCTTGTTCCACGCAAAGATTCTCCTGAGTTATCCCCTATAATTATTACACACCAGGTATCTGATGAAGATAACAGACTGTTTAACTGTGTGGCCTTTTTTAAAAAAAATGTTTTAAACTACTAAATAATGAGTAGATCAAGGCTAGCAGACAAAGCAATGCAATGTATGAATGCAAAGCGAGGATTTTGACACCACAGATACACCAGGCGTTTGACGGAGATAACAGACTGTATACATTTTTTTTAACCACTAAATAATGAGTGGACAAAGGCTAGCAGACAAAACAATGCAAGGTATGCCTGCAAAGTGAGGATTTTGATACCACAGATACACCAGGCATCAGACGGAGATAACAGACTGAGCAAAATGTGGCCTTGATTTTTTTGGGCCCACCAAAATTGTGTCAATAAGTAGGTTATGACTCTAAAAAAAATTGGACTACAAATTACAAAAAATTGTAAGATATTTAGCGCAATGATATGCGATGCGTGTGGCATACAAATCACAGTGATAAATATAAGAACTGTAGCTAAATATTTTTGGGTCAACTACAGATTTTTGGGGCAGCAAAATGGTGTCCTAAAATGTAAGACACTCCAAAAAATAATATAGTACCAAAAAAAAAGCCAGATTTTTCTGCGCACTCACATCTGATGCCTGGGACAAAAATATATATACAGTATTTTAATTGTTAGATTTTCATGCTCTTGTATTGCAATGACCTGGCTGTAGTCTGCAGCATGACCAAGCAAATGAATGTAGAAAAAAGGGGGCTATGGATTGCTTTCTAATAAAATGAGCAGGTATAAGCTGAAAAAAAAAAATTGCCACGGATACCTGCAGCTAAGTATATAAAAAATATGCAGCAGCAGACAGTAATGGAGCTTTTTGAGGTATGCAGTGAGGTCTATATACTCACACAGTGCCTGCAGGCCTTGCACTGATGTGTATATGAGCACGTAGACTCCCCTGCCTACCTAGTCGTGCAATCTATGTACCCCCCGAGTTAGCCTGAAAAAGGACTGTTGGTTAATCAGGATTTGTGGATTCTGTGATGGTAGACCCACACTAACTAATAAATGTAAGAATCTGATCCTATCTCAGCAGCAGCTCTCCCTACACTAGCTGAGTCCAGAGCAGAATGCAGTGAGCAGGGCAGCGCCTGGTCTAATATAGACCTGATGACGCTGTGCGGCCAGCCAATCACTGTAATACCACAACAAAGATGGCTGCGGTATTACAATGCATGGTAGAAAATCACTGCATGCTGATTGGTGCTCTAAAAAGTGCCAAAATTAAAAGGAGGAGACCCGAGCTCACGCCAAATAATCCTGGAAATACTTGGTGCTCGTCAAGTACACCGAGCATAGTGATACTTGGGCGAGTACCGAGTAGTGCCGAGCATGTTCGCTCATCACTAATGTTGAGCCCTAATGCATATATACCTGCCTGACAGCGGAACTGTCATGATCTAGGCCAGGGTTTGCATCTTGCTATTCTCTCCCCGGTCTGGTCATGCGGGGGTTAACCTTCTTTGCCTCGTTTTGGGATCTGTTTTGCTATTTCAGTCCTTGGCTGCCTGCAGGCAGCTTCAGCTATAGTTCTTGACCCTGGCTTGAGCGACTGACCCCATTACACCCTGATTTGTCCTCTGCCAATTTACTCTGTTTCCCTGCCTTCCCATTCCGGCTTCCCCACTTGTCTTGCTGTGTGCTCCCCGTGACATGACCTTGGTATCGGACCCAGCTTGTCTTCTGACCTGATTCTCTGTCTTACATCTCTGGCATCTCCGATTCCGATTGGCTCCAACTTCTTTGGCTTATTTCTGACCATGTGTATTGCTGTTTCTCCTGGTACTGTGTTTCCCATCTGTTCCTGACCCGGCTTGTGTGATCTCTCTCTCACCACATAGTGGCGCCTGCACTGCCATACTGAAGTGTTAATGCCGTGAGTGCTATCTATCTTTCCTCTCCAGCACCCCCTGGGATAGGGCGCATGATACTGCACTGCAGCAGCATTACATTATAGCTGACCCTTACATTCAAAGGGGATTTTTCTTTTTTTTTTCTCTGGTCATGGATCCGCTTCGTAACCTGGTGGATCAGGTGTTCAGTTTGATGCAGATGATGTGGGAATTGTTGGTGGAACATAAGGCCCTGGCCACATCCCATATTTAATTGCAGAAAGAGTTGACGGAGACTGTTAAAACGGTGCAGAATACCACCCCTCATGTTAGTAGGTCTGATGATTCTGTTGATGTCGCCTTGCACTCTCCCGTACACTCGGTTAAAGTTCCTGACACCATTTCTTTCAAGAAGGATAAGTTTTGTACATTCAGGGAGAATTGTAAATTATTATTTTCGCTTAGACCTCGATCATCTGGGGATGAGAGCCAGCGAGTGGGGATAATTATTTCCTTACTCAGGGAGAGTCCCCAATCTTGTGCTTTCTCTCTGCCCCTACTGCCCCTGAACTTATGTCGGTGGATAGGTTTTTTGAGACCTTAGGACTTATCTATGATGAACTGAACCGTGTCAGGTTGGCAGAAGACATTATCATGGGTCTTCTTCAGGGGAAGCTCTCAGACGAGTGGTATTGCTCGAAGTTTAGACGATGGTCACCGGAGGTGTCCTGGAATGACTCTGCGCTCAGGTGCCCATTCCAGTGGGGACTGTCTGATCATCTGAAGGATGCTCTGGCTCTCCCTCCACCTCCTAGTTTCCTGGAGGAGGCTATGACTCAGGCCATCCGGATGGATCGTAGACTACGGGAGAGGGGTGTTATGCAGCGAGATGTTCCTCTACTCCCAAGTAATCCCAATACTATGCCACATTCTGAGCCCATGGAAGTGGGGGCTACCACTATCAAGGAAAAGGAGAGGAGATGATGACGGGAAGGGAGACTCTGCTTTTACTGCGGTAGTCCATGACACTCGAAGAAGGACGGTCCCACCTTTCCTCTGAGTTTTCCCATTTGGATTCGGGGTGTCCAGGAGGTGATTCGGCCATTCAGCAGTTGGGGAAGGTCTGGAGGGAGGTCAAGAGGAACATTGGGGAGGCTCAGAGCAGGTATAATGTTTTTGCGGATAGATGACGGTTGATGGGGCTAGCATTCGAGGTGTGGGATAAGGTATGGTTATCCACCAAGAATATTAGGTTGAGGATTCCTTCTGCTAAGTTGGGTCCAAAGTTTATTGGTTCTTATGAAATTTTGAAGGTGGTTAATCCTGTTTCCTTTCGGTTGCACTTGCCTCCATCGTTGTGGATCCCCAATGTGCTCCAGAAGGCTCTGTTGAAGCCTTTGGTGTCTTCCTCAGGTGACTCTTCCTCGCACCTGCCACCTGTTGTGGATGGCTAGACCGAGTATGAGGTGGAACGGGTTGTTGATTCTTGTATGCTCTGTCTTTCACTTCAGTATTTGGTCCATTGGAAGGGGTACGATCCTGAGGACCAGTCGTCGGTGCCAGCGCGTTAGGTCCATGCGGATTGGTTGGTCCGGGACTTTTACGCTCAGTATCCAGGGAAACCTGGGGGTCCGGTGGCCCCCCATTGAGAGAGGGGTACTGTCATGATCCAGTCTGGGGTGTGTTTCTTGCTATTCTCTCCCCGGTCTGGTCATGGGGGGTTAACCTTCTTTGCCTCGCTTTGGGATCTGTTTTGCTATTTCAGTCCACGGCTATCTGCAGGCAGCTTCAGCTATAGTTCTTGCCCCCGGCTTGAGCGACTGACCCCGTTACACCCTAATTTGTCCTCTGCCCATTAACTCTGTTCCCCTGCCTTCCCATTTCTGCTTCCCCACTCGTCTTGCTGTGTGCTCCCCATGCTGTGACCTTGGTATCTGACCTGGCTTGTCCTCTGACCTGTTCCTCTGTCTTACGTCTCTGGCATCTCCTCTCCCAACTGGCTCCGACTTCTTTGGCTTGTATCTGACCATGTATATTGCTGTTTCCCCTGGTACTGCATTTCCCATCCATTCCTGACCCGGCTTGTCTGAGCTCTCTCTCGCCACATAGTGGCGCCTGCGCTGCCGCACTGAAGTGTTTACTCCATGAGTGCTACCTATCTTCCCTCTCCAGCACCCCATGGGATAGGGTGCACGATACTGCACTGCAGCAGCATTACAGGAGGCTGACACTCTAGAATGATAAAGACAGTGTTGACCCCGCTTCTCAGTGGCTCATCACAGGAAACCCTAACATTAATGTAATAAAGGACCATATACACAGTAGTACAGTATATCAAGGCAGGTAAAAGTGCTTAACCAGACAAATATCTATCCAATTATCATTGCCTTCTATTTGATAGTTCTATAGGTTCTGTATATAGAAAAAGAAAACAAAAAGCAGCACCAAAAGAAAACAAAGGGTGCAAAAAATCCTTCCAGGTATGTACCAAACCTCATGTTATAGTCCAAAAGAATGAAGTCATCACTCCAATAGAAAAAATAAATGTGTTTTATTGGCCCATCTGCAACATTTTGGTCCAAGATGTGGACTTTTCTCAAGGTATATAGATAGACTGAAATATAAGAGCAGTACTTATATGCTGTAAATAATGTTATGACCATTGCAATGCTTTTCCCCATAACAGATTCCTCAGTAGGCAAACAGATGACATCTTGATAAATACACAAATTACCTAATAGCGGTATGAAGTGACAAGAGAAAAAGTGGATAATTTTTTTTTCTTTTATGGAAATAATATTTAAAACAACATATGTAATATAAAAGACAGCAAGATGGAAAATCTTGATAAAGTAGCAAGTCCAGTATTGTTGACCTGGCTTGCATGTATCCATGTTTAAAGAGCCCATGATTCACTAGCGCACACCCCATACTCTTGTGACCTGTATTGCCCCTTGACCTGTATACACATCTGTGAAGACACAGCATTTAATTTGAATCATTCCAGGCATCTATTGTTAGTAGGTCAAGAGACATAGGCTGTTGACTATTGAACTTATGTTTTTTCTTCAGTGATTCAAGAACCATAGATTGTTGTCATACAAGTCTTAAAGTTCATTATTAAAATTGATGAATGGCTGCTGTTTACCTCCTACATCAGCTCCTACAGTTTATTGTATTGCTATCTTTACAGTACAGCGTCATTGAACAATCAATGTTTGCTAACATGTTGACTACCCATTGTACCCATATAGGCGCCGGACCAAGAAGAGCGACACCCCTTGGACCGGACCGCCCCTCAGATGAGTATAGTAAGTTATTTTTCTTCTCTTGCAGGTCGGGTTGGGGGCAGTTATACAGCATTATAGAATGTTGTATATCAGCCCTGAAAGGTGATGGCCATATCTCATGTCGGCCAAAACTGCTGACAGGTTCACTTTAACATAGCAAACTCCTATAATGATAACAGAAAAAGGTCCCTCACATGGCTAAATATAACATAACCCATAATTCATGATTAAAGTTTCTTAACTACTAGAAACATCAATATGATAGCTATTTGTTCCATCCCTTTAAGGGCAATTAAAGTGTTATTGTCCTGTGATTTAGGTCTGTCACCAGGTTGTGATTGATGCCCCCAAAAGGTCTGACATCAGACCTTGTGGGCACATAACAACTCTGGACCAGACTTTAATCAGAGGACAATAAGGGTATGTGCACAAGCTGCGGATTTTGCTGCAGATCGGCAGCAGATTTGACGCTGCGGATCCGCAGCAGTTTTCCCAAAGTTTACAGTACCATGTAAACCTATGGGGAAAAAAAACCGCTGTGCACATGCTGCGGAAAATCCGCGCGGAAACGCAGCGGATTATTTTCCGCAGCATGTCAATTCTTTCTGCGGATTCCGCAGCGGTTTTCAACCAGCACCAATAGGAAAGTGCAGTTGAAAACCCGCAGAGGAATCCGCAGAAGAAACCGCGAGAAAATCCGCAGTGAAAACCGCAGTGGTTTTGCACTGCGGATTTTCAAAATCCGCTGCGGAAAAATCCGCAGCAGAATCCGCAACGTGGGCACATACCCTAATACTTACTGCCACAACTGCTTTCTCCTGTCCCATATTTATAGTTCTGATTCATGTAACTTTCTTGTTTACGGCACTAAGAGCCTGATGAAGAGAACTGAGGAGTTTTGAAGCTTGCTTTTCCTTTTATTAAGATCATTTCAATTAGCCATTAAAAGGTATCAACCACTGACGACTCCGTAATTGTAAAATATATCAATTTACTAGCTAGCACGGTACACAGATATATTTTCCCTGTATCATTTAGATGATCAAATATTAGCAGTAAATATCAAGATATTACAAGAAATACATATCACCTTAATGTTTATATTTTTATTTCTTGTGTAATATATATACATTAAAAAAAAGCTGGGTGCTAACTTTGAGTAAAATATATGATTAAATGGAAATTAAATCTATAATTAAATCTACATATGAAATTGGAATAATATGTGTTGGATTATTGTAATTGGCTTGTAAAATTTAATTTAGTAAAAACTTTGGTAATTTGACATTTCAAACTCTGTAAGTTGCTTCTGAGCAAGAAGCTGTCACTGAGTCAGCATATACTGTACTAACAAAATGACAGTTTGCAGTCTATGACTAAGAAGCATTTGACAGAAGTTGAAATGTCACACAAAAAAATCATAGTGAAAAGGTAAGGTTTACTTCAGGGGCGCACACCGACAGCTTGGGGCCCCTGTACAAGAGATTTATATGGTCCCCCCTCCATGCCTGGTCCGCTACTTATGATGAGGACAATCTGGCAATGGGACCCCTCGAGCCCCGAGCTCTGAGAAACAAACCAGATTGCCCTCATATTACTGCCCTGCAAGCAGGGGCATACATAGCAATCACAGGGCCCCATAGCAAAAGTTCTATTTGGGCCCCCATACCTCTAAAAATAGATATATTTATATTTTTTCACTGAGATGGAGATATATGTATACTGTATGTGTGTGTAATAAATATATATTTCTATCCGTTAGCATTCGGCTCTGCTGGTTCCAGCGCAGTTATACCTGAAGTCAGGTGACAACTAGTGTCAGCTGTAAAGGCACAGATGATTGGCCTCGGGGAGACCAAAACATCCAACACCGCGGAGACACCATCACATGTTTCTCAACGCAGTGATCCAGAACACTGCCCCCATCCCTTATGGGAAATATGCAAATGCATGTGTGATAGCTGCGGAGACACCATCACGTGTTTCTCAACGCAAGCAGTGAATAGCCAGGCCTTTCCCTGGGAAGGAACAACCACGGGAAGGACAGTATCCAATACAGGAAAACCACCTATGCCAAGCATGGTATCCATCCACAGACAGCTGTTTCGGGGTGTTTGCCCCTCATCAGTGTGGAGTAGCCTTTACAGCCTTTTACTAGGCACTGCTCCTAATAGCCAGATTCCTACTCCACACTGATGTGGGGCAAACACGCCGAAACAGCTGTCTGTGGATGGATACCATGCTTGGCATAGGTGGTTTTCCTGTATTGGATACTGCCCTTCCCGTGGTTGTTCCTTCCCGGGGAAAGTATTCACTGCTTGCGTTGAGAAACACGTGATGGTGTCTCCGCAGCTATCACACATGCATTTGCATATTTCCCATAAGGGATGGGGGCAGTGTTCTGGATCACTGCGTTGAGAAACATGTGATGGTGTCTCCGCGGTGTTGGATGTTTTGGTCTCCCCGAGGCCAATCATCTGTGCCTTTACAGCCTTTTACTAGGCACTGCTCCTAATAGCCAGATTCCTACTCCACACTGATGAGGGGCAAACACCCCGAAACAGCTGTCTGTGGATGGATACCATGCTTGGCATAGGTGGTTTTCCTGTATTGGATACTGCCCTTCCCGTGGTTGTTCCTTCCCGGGGAAAGGCCTGGCTATTCACTGCTTGCGTTGAGAAACACGTGATGGTGTCTCCGCAGCTATCACACAAACTAGTGTCAGCTGTCAGCTAATAGAACTCTGCAGAAGTGGCTGACACTCTAGTTGGCACATGCCAGCAAGTGTGCAAAGTGCAGCCTCGTGGTTACGTGATAACTGCTGGAATCGGCAGAGCCCGACCATGTATATATTATAATATATTAATAATATGTAATAATATATTATATTACATGTCTGGTATCTGTATCATCTGGTATCTGCTTTTTATCAGTACTGAAAAATAAGTGTATAGCACCCCACAGCATCTGAATTTCTCGAGGGTCTTGGCTACCGAGAGTAGCTGAGACCCCAGAGAACATGATTCGAGTCGGTTTTTACTGACCCCAGTGTTGCGATCGCCGTTATTAACAGAATACAGTAATGCAAACATTTCCTACAGCCTGCTACCAGACACACAGCAGGCCATTTTCCCCATTTTGGGGGTCAGAGCCTGGCTTCTGTTGTCCACATTAGTCCACTTAAGAAGGTGGTTAGTCCCCTACAAAAAGCAGTAGTCCAAACATTTCCTACTGCCTTCTACCAAGCACCCACCATGTCATTTTTCCCACTGTTTTTGTTGTCACAACCTGCCTTCTGCTGTCCACATTAGTCCAATGAAAAAGGCAGTTAGTGCTCTATGCAAAGCAGTAGTCCAAACATTTCCTGCTGCTTGCTACTCAGCAAGAGGCCATTTTGCCCCACTATTTTGGCTTTGACAGCTAGCTTGGCTTGTGCCATCAACATCTGAAAATGTGTGAGCAAAACCCAAAATGCCAAAAAAAGTGTGTTGTTAAGGGATAGGGACGTTGTTGTTAGTGGTGCGTGAAAAGGCACTGAGTGTGTGGCAAGTCAGAAGAAGCTTGATGCATCCACTATGTTCCTGGAAAAATTTCCGGGTCTGGAACATAAACGTGTGTGCAAGCCAGAAGAGTGAGAGCAGATTCTGTCTTGGATAGTAGACAAGGCCTCTACGCACTTATCAAGCAGCAACAAATCTTCCACGACCACACAGTCTACTGTCGATACACAGAAGGCTGGCCCATCCAGTCCTGAAGCTGGTTTTCCTTCCTCCCGCCATTATCAGTCACAGGAGACATAAAGTATAACCCAAAGCTTGGCCACTCTGAGGATCTGTTTGCTATGTATCCTTTGGTTGGCTCTGGCCTATCACCGTGCAGCATTGAAGAGGGACGTGAGGAGGTGGTGTGCATTGATGCTCAAGCATTTGAGGACCTACGGCCAGAAGGAAGCCACTTAGAGGAACGTCATTTACTGTCTTCAGAGGTGGAGGCTGGTGATGATGAGACACAGTTGCCGTCAGGTCAGCCTACAATGTCAACTGGGAAGGAGGATGAGATGGAAGATGAGGTGGTTGATAATGAGTCCACTGATCCAACCTGGACTGCTGGCATGCATAGCCATCACAGCAACAAGGAGGAAGATGGATATGTAGCACCAACACAGGCACCAAGGGGTCGTGGTTTGCCCAGAGTGAGAACTGGGTCAACTGTTCCCAAGAGCACCCCCGTTGTGCGCCAAGTCAGGGCAAGGGGGCGTTCAGCCGCTGTGTGGAATTGGTTTCTGAGAGTCATTCAGAGAAAAACATTGCAGTCTGTAGCATCTGCCATACCAAGTTGAGCAGAGGCCAGGTCAAAGGCAACCACCAGTATGTGAAACCACATGGCAGCCAAGCACCCCAGTAGGTGGGTGGAACACCAGGGTACCAAATCTGTGTCTGCGGGTGAAACCACTGCCATGTCACCTGGGCTATGTCCTTCAGAAAGTGCTATTCAGGAAGGAGGCAATTATACCTCCTGCCCACAAGCTGCAGTTGCTCACACACAAGAAACATCAACCACATCCACTTCCTTGTCCCATCGAAGGTCCAATTGTCCATGCCTGAGAGCTTGTAAAGAAAGCGTAAATACTAAGCCATGCACCAACAGGCACAAATACTAAACTCGCACATTGCCAAATTGCTAGCTGTGGAGATGTTGCCGTTTATTCTTGTGGGAACACATTCTTTTCATGAACCCTTGGCTGTGGCTGCCCCACGATACAGTGTTCCCAGCCACCACTATTTTGCCTGGTGTGCCATCCCTGTGCTACACAAGCAATTGTTAAACAATCTGAACTGTGCTCTCACCAACGTCGTAACCGGGAAAGTCCACTTAACAAGACACCTGGACAAATTGTTGTGGATGCATTTCTGTCACGGCACACTGGGTGAATCTGGTGAAGGGTGGGACAAAGGCAAAAACTGGAACATCACACATCTTACCCCTGCCTAGAATAACTTCTGTCAGTGTTTCCGCCTCCACTTCCACTCTCCCCTCCTTCTGCTCCTCATCCTCTGCTGAAGTACCCTCCCATCACTGCCAAGCTGGGACCTGTGCAGCAGCACATTGGCAAAGTGGCAACACGCTCTTCTGAAGTTGATCGGTTTAGGTCATAAACCACACACTGCAGCAGAGTTGTGGAAAGCTTTAAGACTACAGACCGATCAGTGGCTCTCCCCGCTGCACCTCCAACTCGGTCTGGTCATCTGCGATAAAGGGCGTAACTTGGTGGTGGCTTTAAAGTTTGGCAAGCTGGTATGCATGCAATGCATAGCTCATGTGCTGAACCTAGTTTTTCAGAAATTTCGGAAAAGTTACCCTGCAGTGCCATACCTATTTGAGAAGGTGCACCATATTAGTGCCCATTTCCCCCATTCCTCTACCACTTTTGCTGGTCTTACAGTGCTGCAAAAGCACTTGAATATGCCAAGTCACTTACTCATTTGCGACCTGCCCATGTGGTGGAACTCAACTTATCATATGTTGGCGAGTGTGACAGGATATGCGACAGAGCAGGAAGAGAAACCAGGCTGATAAACAATCCAATGAGATTCATTGGAACAGGGAGCTGGGCAGCACAAATGAGGGTAAAGCTACAATGTCCATAATGGGTCCACAATAAGTCCACACAAAGAAAGCTGAACGGGGGGCGCCACTCAGTAATTTGACGCCAGTAAAATATAGAAATAGTCCTTGGATGAGTAATGTATCCAGCAGATGAGGGATACAGCGCAGTCCCATGTGGCAGCTTCTAACAATAAGCACAGTCACCGGGATCTCGCCTCAGCATAAGATCCCAGCCCTTTGCAGGTCACCACCAACTGACTCGGCCAAAAGCACTTTTAACATGTGGCTACATTGAGAAGTTCTAGAAGCTACCGGCTCCGTTCTGTCTTACAGGTTTGTGTATTGGGTGAGTCCCATACTGAGAAGAGCAAAGACAAAATCCCCCATTAGATGCAGTACAAGTGAGGTGGACCTAGGCCTGATTACATTACAGCCCATGAACACAGGCAGGGGAAGGGACACGCTGTTACAGCGAGGATTAGTGAGCAGCAGAGGGCAGTGGCTGAATACCAGCTTCAACATGCCCATCAAACTGAGAGTCAGCCACCACACATAACAACTGTCGAGTGGGTGTGGATCGCTGACATTTGTGAGGTTCTTGAGAACTTTGAGCACTGCACCAAGCTCGTGAGCGGTGATCAGGCTATTATCAGTATAACCATCCTGCTGCTGTATCTCTTGAAACAATCACTGCATAATCTCAAAGAGGAAGCTTTCAGTGCCCAACTTGTCAGTATGGAGCCAGATTTCACAATGGGTCATACTACCCAGCCAATATTCTGAGGCTACATTGAGTGATGAGGAGGAGGATGAGGTGGGAGAGGACTTGTTTTTCTGTGCTACCGAGGGGACTGCTAATGATACAGAGGTGACACCCAACCCAAGTTTCATGGCTGTGCAGCCTGGATTGGCTGGAGAGGTGGGGGTGGAGAAGGAGCAGAGTCAGCGTGAGGTGAAGATGGGTACTGTTCCTACTGTTGGGGACACAGAACATTTGCCTTTTTGCAGCTTGGCTCACATGGCACAGTTCATGTGTAAGTGTTTGTGGCAAGACCCTAGCGTGATACACATTTTATTCAACAACCAATACTGGTTGGCCACCTTTCTCGATCCACGGTACAAGGAGAAATTTCCTTCTCTCCTTTTGTAGTCACCAAAGAGTTTTACAATGGAATCGTTCAAGAGGGCTGTTGTAGATCAGTTGCTGAAAGCATCATCCTCAGACAATGCTGGTGGCAGAGGTAGCAGCTGTTTTCAACACCAAGGGATAATGGGGAGAAACACGGACACTAGGTCCAACAGGGGTGGGGGAAAAATGTGCACAAATTGGGCAATTTTCAATAAACCAGCACAACAGCAAGGGCTATCTATGCCTGTAACAATGCAAAGGAGGGAGAAGATGCAGAACATGGTCAAGGAGTACTTAAGTGACCATACGTGCATCCTTTCTGATGCTTCAGTTCCCTTTAATTATTGGGTGTCCAAGCTGAACACTTGGCCTGACCTCTCCTTATACACCTTGGAGGTGCTGGCCTGCCTGGCTGCTAGTGTGATGTCAGAGCGTGTTTTCAGTTCCATTGGGTCAATCATCACTGATAGGCGCACACGCCTCTCCACAGAAAATGCAGACTGACTTACTGTGATTAAATTCAACAAGAACTGGATATAACCACAGTTTGCAATCCCTCCAGATGACAGCAAACCAACCTAAATTAACCAAAAATGGTGATTCATTCTACTGTTGTTAATGTCAATCCCTTCCCATAAAAATCTGTTTCATTCCTTCGTCAACCATGACTCAGCTCAAAGGGCTGATTTTTACAAACCCTTGTGCAGTGAACAAACTGGGACAGCATTCCTACTCCAGCCTAACTACTATTTGTGATTGGAGGTTCTTGGGATGGTGGCTTCCTGAATCAACCATGACTCACCCCCTAGAGCTAAGTTTTACAAATCCTATGCACATTATTGTGCAGTGGACAAACCAGGTCAGTATTCCTTCTTCTGTCTATCTACTATTTATGATTGGAGGCCCTTGGGATGGAGGCTTCCTGCATCAACCAAGACTCAGCCCATAGAACTAATTTTTGCAAACCCTATGTCCATTGTGCATTGGACAAACCAGGACAGTATTCCTATTATAGCCTAACTACTATTTGTGATTGGCGTCCGTTGGGATGGTGGCTTCCTGCGTCAACCATGACGCGGCCCATAGGGCTAATTATTACAAACCCTATGCACATTGTGCAGTGGATAAATCTTGAATGTAGAGTGGTCCTACCAAAATAATAGTTGTCATTGGAGGCCCTTTTGACAGGTTGTCCCACATTGTGACTGAGATAGGGGATACATATTCAATAGAAATCTAGGTTTGGTAGTTGTTCTTGTGTATCGGTAATACTGTGACAAACTTATTCCCAGAAACCATATGTAAGTCATAAATGCATGCAGGTATATTATCCAGGCTCTTACCATTCTGTTTCATCACTTTCCCATCCATTTCAGCCTTTTCCTCAGGCCCCCATACCCCTTTGTAGGGTTCAGGAAAAATTTACTCGCATTTCCCATTGACTTGCAGTGTACTCGTTATTCGGAACGAATACACGATTTTTACAAAGTACTTGTTACGAATATAGCGATTACAAATATTATGGTACTCGCTCATCACTAGATATTTGGGTATTTTCTGTTATTTTGACACCCCAAAGTCACTTCAAATATGAGATGGTCCCAAAAAAATGGTTTTGCAAATTTTGTTGGAAAAATGAGAATCACTGGTCAACTTTTAACCCTTATAACATCCTAACCAAAAAAATTATGTTTCCAAAATTGTGCTGATGTAAAGTTGACATGTGGGAAATGTTATTTATTAATTATTTTGTGTGACACCACTCTCTGATTTAAGGGTACAAAAATTAAAAGTTTGAAAATTGCAAAATTTTCAAACTTTTTGCCAAACTTCTGTTTTTTTCATAAATAAATGCAAGTTATAAATTTTTTTAAAGAAATTTTACCACTAATATTAAGTACAATATGTGAAAATAAGGGTATTTTCTGTTATATTGACCCCCCAAAGTCACTTCAACGTGAGGTGGTCCCAAAAAATGTTTTTTTAAATTTTGTTGGGAAAAATTAGAAATTGATGGTCAACTTTTAACCCTTATAATGTCCTAACAAAAATAAATATGTTTACAAAATTGTGCTGATGTAAAATTGGCATTTGGGAAATGTTATTTATTAACTATTTTGTGTGACACCACTATCTGATTTAAGGGTACAAAAATTATAAGTTTGAAAATTGCAAAACATTCTCAGAATCAGCTGGATACATTCTCAGAATCAGTGGGATACGTTGAAGCCTTCTAGAGCTATAACCTCATAAAGTGAAAGTGGTCAGACGCCGGCCCTGACAGTAGCGTAGCTCCGGGTAGGCCCCCTAAGAGCGCAGGGCCCGGGGTGACAGCCCTCCTGCCCCCCTGGTAGCTATGCTACTGCCCTCATCAGCTGTTTGCAGTGCTGGCAGAGGACAAATGTAAGCAGTGTCTGGAGCCGAACGTTACTGTTTCACACTGTTTATTGGAGCAGTGGTGTCAACTGACCAGGGGGGATTCTCGGTATCAGATCAAGCCAATTTGATATTAATGCCCTTATCAAACAGATAGGTTATCAATATACAATTTAAAACCTTTTTTTTTGTAAATGAACAAAATGAGAAAATACAGTTTTTAGGGAGAGATTTTAGCTGTGATATACATTATCAATTATTTGCAAGTAATCAAATTTCAATTTATTTTTACTTTGAGGCATGTTTGCAAAAGTATGGCCATTTGTTTCCACAGTTTCCACCATTTTCAAAGTCCATGATATATTTCTAGGGAACTATATAAAGTGCAATGTCCAAACTGCCTTAATAAAATTTAAATTATATTATGATCCTATAAATAATAATAATTTATTATTTATTTATTATTTTATAGGTTCATTTGTTAAAACTTGTTGGACATGTTTTTGAGTAAAACTGAATCATCTAAAAATTTGGTTTTAGAGCCATTGAATTCTGTGCAAATACCAACTTAAATTGTTGCCATTTTTTTGCTAACATGATAACTCTGGTTACAATTCCATGTAGCTCAGTCTTGCTCAGACATAATAACCCTAGGGTGAGCAAAGTGTGACTGATTTTGCCATTGCTTTCATATTTTTTTCCTGATATCATTTTTGCTTGAAGTCAAACATCAAAAAACAGAAGCCTGGCCATCAGATCTGCTGATCTTATTATTATATCTATGTAGTGAGAGAAAATCTATGCCTGCTGGATATTTTTAATTGCAGAAGCAGATAACTAACTGAAAACCAGCACAACAATATCACTCTATTCGTGTAAGACCTCTTTCTTAAAATAAACTTTTAAAATAATATGACCTTGAATATTCTGAGAAAATCCACAAGCCAACTGTTCTAACAATAAAAGCTTATAGTTTTCAATCTTAACCCACTACAATTTGCTTTTCAGAAGTAGTTTATTGCATTTAATTTTATGAAATTAGCAAGATTTTTGCTAGAAAATATTTTGAAATCTGTTAAATATGATGTATTATTTGCAGATTAAAGTCTCTTTCAGATGAGCATATGTTAGGAATGTGTGCTGTCTGAGTGCCCTGACAATGCAATTTCAAAGAGCTGTTTAGATGATGAAGTGTCCATGTGAAAAAAATTGCAGCATGCACTATTCTGTACTGAGTCAAGCGAAAAAATGGAGTTTCATGTGGATCATCCATACATCATCCAATTTTTACTGATACATTGCAATTATTAACCTAGGAAAAGTATAATACTTTTTAAAAGATGTAAAAAAAATGATACACTGATGGTACGCGAGTGACACACATGGATGAAAAAATGCATGAAAATGTAATGTGCTTTCTGGATAAAACTCGTACACTTTTTCATACATAAGTCAGCCTAAAAGTATCAAGATAGCTGATTTATGCTCCCTGAACAAAGGGAATCATGAATCAGAGACTGGCTCTATTACTGTAGCAATGAATGCTTTATTGTATAGGCTAATGTGTTTTAGAGCAAACCTATTTGTATAAGCTACCAGGGGTGATGCCACATACATGGCTCCAAAAATTGGCTGAATATAGCACGACCGCAAGGAAGATTGGGCAAAGATTGGCTATTTTAGATGTGCCATGCTGAAAGACTCATACCCAAAACGAAAAATTCAAAGGAACCTTCAGCAAAGTATTAGTTTATGGACGGAGTCACATTAGCCTATAGCGTCCGATTCTTGAGCATTTGATACAATATGCTAATAACACACAGTTAAAACTCTTCTGTGAGAGTGAGCTGAGTGTCAATGCTCTGTGCTCCTATCCTCTTGTATGAGAGAATCACAGCTCAGGTGCGGAGGAGAAGGAGAAAGCCACGCTAATTGCACTTCACTTGGATGGCATCCTAATGCAGTCTGATGTTTCACAGGCCCCCATAAACTTGTATGGGTGTGCCATCTGGGTATTGAGTAGATATGAGCGAAAGTATTCAGAAAATGATCGCCAATCTCAATTTAGGCACAAACATAGCACATTTGTATTCATGTTCTCTTTCATGAGTTTTTTTACTCAAAGGCAAAAGTCAAAGTTCGGCAAATCATTGCGTTTCCATTAATGCTTTAGTATGACTTTGGCTAGGATAGTGGTACTGTATGATGAGATGTGGTGATGGGGGGACATGTTTGATGAGGGGAAGGGGTGTGGACAGGATAAAGGAGGGTCTGAAGAGATTACAGGAGAAGTGTGTGCTTTATTATTATTTTTTTTTACTTAACCTTATGTGTGTTGATTTCAACAACCAATCAGGGAGCAGAAATCATCCACAGCGTCATGACACAAGGTCTTCTGTGATTGGTTGCCAAAGTAACATGTCCCTGACCCTATAAAAAGTGGACATCTTGTTTTGCTGGTGCCATGTGCTCATGGGCGGACATACCGCCGGTTCAGCCGGTGCGGCTGCACAGGGGCCCCGAAGGAGAGGGGGCCCAATCAGCTGTAGAAGTGTTTTATTCTTTCATAGAGCCAGCGGCAGCATCTCCACTAAGTGGAGAGGAAGGGGGCCGGTGCCTGAGTCATTTGCTGTCAGAGAGGGCCCTGCACGCTGAAGAAGACGCTGTACGGGGCCCCCTTCCTCTCCTCTTGACGCTGCTGCTGGCTCTATGAGGCCGGAGAATTACAGCATCGCTTCCCAGTTCCACATGCAGGGGCGTGGCTAGGCAGCGTATACATTTTAAATAAAGTTTGTTTCGATTGCAAACTTCAGCCTCTCAGTGAGTGGCTGAGTGCACCCCGCTGCCCTGGTCTGCGCAGCTCCTCCAGTCCTCTGGGTCCTCTGCTTGCCACAGGTCTCCTGCAGCCTCTTCTTCCAGGGCACAAGGTGAGGGATGGCCGGGAGTTCTCACTGCTGCTGGTTACTATCCGCAGAGCAGCAGTGTCAGGAGGCACCGTGTCCATGATGACAGCAGTGACTTAGTGACTGTGTGCTCTGTGCTTCCTGGTCGGTGCAGTGAATGGCTGAGAAACCTGATCCTGCACCGATCAGATAGCAGGGAGCTGCCTCACAGGCACTAATTCACTGCTTGTAATCACTGACCCCAGACACCTCCTGCCATCACTGCAGCAATAACTCCAGGCTCAGAGTGGCTCCTGTCCCCATCCTTCCTCCAATGCAGCATTTGTATTGCTTCACATAATATATACCGTATATAGAATTCTATCATGCTCCATCAGTTATCATTTCAGTGTATAAGTAACAAAACAGGGCAGTATGTAATAAAGACCAGGGCACTGTAAATAACAATGCTGTACATAACGAGAGGGCACTGTGTAATAACAGGTGGCAATATACATAATGAGAGGAGACTATGCAATATGCCGTATTTTTCGGATTATAAGACGCACTTTTTTCCCTCAAATTTTTAGGGGAAATGGGTGTGCGTCTTATAATGTGTATATACCTTACCAGTACCTTTGCCGCTGGCTGGGATGAGGGGGTGTCAGGCAGTGCTACAGGGGTGTCCAGTGCTGCAAGGGTGTCTGGCAATGCTGCCCGTTGCTGCGGCGGGTGTCTCCGATGCTGCAGGGGGCTCTGCCGACATTTTGTGAAAGGCCAGTGCCTCCCGCAGTTCCATGGTTTCCTGTGCGGTGGACTCCAGGAAAATGGCGCTGGGGCGGCGCATGCACAGATGGAGATCACCCGCAGCAGCACCGCCAGACACCCCCGCAGCGCCAGACACCTGCAGCACCGGAGACACCCGCAGCAGCAGCACCGGACACCTGCTGTGGCGCGCCCACATCGGAACACCCCCTCATCCCAGCCTGCGGCCTGCAGCATCACCCCACTCCTGCCTCCTCCAGCAGTGACCCTGGGACCCCGTTTCACCGCAGCTACTACCCCCAGTAAGCAATAAGATGCCTGGATTATAAGAAGCACCACCATTTTATTAAGAAACATTTTTTTTCCTATTTTTCTCCTCAAAATTTGGGGTGCGTCTTATAATCCGGAGCGTCCTATAATCCGAAAAATATGGTATGTATATATCTGTACATTGGTAGCCATAAAAGGAGTGGGGCCCAAACACATTTCTTGCACAGGGGCCCCAAATCATCTGTGTCCGCCCCTGCATGTGCTCAATGTCACAGTGCACAGAAGGCGTTCCTGCGCTAGAGCTGGTGTTGCTCAAAGTGAACTTGTCCTGTTTGAAATTAATCTTCCGGCATCAAAGTAGATTGTGCAAAAACTGTGTGGCATTCTCTGGAAGCATCATTAGCTGCTCAAAATCGTTTATGCTAAAACTGTGTTTCAGTGGCAAATCAGAAGGCCAGATTTCCACGTATTAATTGTTATGTCTAATATAGTGTTGCAGCCATGAAGCTCAAATAGCTACTCCAAATCGTTTGGGCTAAAACTGTGTTTTTGTGTCTACTCAGATGGCCAGCTTTCCACTTAAAAATCGTTAGGCTTAATATAGTGTTGCAGCCATGAGGCCCAATTAGTTACTCCAAATAGTTTTTGCTATAACTGTGTTTCAGTGGCAATATAGACAGCCAGATTTCCATTTAAAAATCATTAGGCCTAATACAGTGTTGCAACCACAAGGAGCACTTAGGCTACTTTCACATTTGCGTTAGAATCCGCAGCGTATCATCCGCAACCGCAAACGCATGCAAAAACGCATGCAAACACCTGATAACGCAGTGTTTTTTATCCTCAACAGCTTACGCATGATGGTAAAAAAAAGGCAGCGTTTGCATGCGTTTTTACATGTGTTTGCGCTTTTTATGCGCATGCGTTTGATATTTCCAGGAGGGTGTGTTTTTAATGGACATGCGCAGTCCGAAGTACGCAAGCGCATCAAACATATGCGTACGCAAAGACATGTGTACGCATGCGTTCCCATAGATAGTAATGTGTTTTTTTGCCGCATTCCTTGCGCTAACAACCGCATACGTTTCTAGGCGGCAAATTGATGCCTCTAAAATTACTACATGTTGCGTTTACCGCGCCAAACCGCAGATGACGAAACAACGCATGCATCGTCAAACGTGGCAAAACGCAACCGATCGCTGACTCATGCATCCCTAATGTTAAATATAGGAAAACACAATGCATGCGGATAATTGAGGAAGAAACGCTGCGGACACAACCACAAATGTGAAACCGGCCTTAGCTATGCCAAATCGTTTGTGCTAAAACAATGTTTTAGTGGCAAATTAGGAGGCTAGATTTCCAAGTAACAATCATGATGTCAAATAATGTGGTGCAGCCACAAGGCACAATTAGCTACTCCAAATCATTTGTGCTAAAACAGTGTTTCTGCGGCAAATCAGAAGGCCAGATTTCCACATAAAAATCGTTAGACCTAATAGAGGGGTTGTAGCCACAAGGTTCACCTAGCTACTCCAAATCGTTTGTGCTAAAAATGTTTTTCAGTGGCAATTCAGAATGCCAGATTTCCACGTAAAAATTCTTAGCAGTGATCGAATAGTGAAATATTTCTTAGTGAAAATCAGCACAAATAATTTCTAATATCCATGTATTTGTACCGAATAACGAATCCAATGCAGGTCAATGGGAAAGCCGAATATTTTTTTGCTGGACCCAACAAACCGGTCTGGGGGCATGAGAAAAAAGCTGAAAGGGATGTGAAAGATCTAATAGTAAATGGGAAATGCATGGAGAAGATGCATACCTTTACTCACATATGGTATCTGGGAATAATGTTGTCAGACTATTGTCCCGGTTTTATGGATTTTTAAAAAGACCTACCAAACCAAACCAATTTTTTTTTAAGGGAAAAATGCTAAGAAACATTATTTCCTTCATAACTACATGTATACAATGCAAAAGGAAAAGAAAAAAAATAGCCCCCCTCCTTTAGTATATGTTCACACGGAGCGTTTTGGCTTTATTTTTACTTTAACATTTGTGAGGCATCTCACTCCTCCTTCCTGCCAAATAGTTAGCCAGATAGTGGAATACATATTCCCCATCACTTTACAATGCTAACTAAAACATGAAGGAAGAGAATGTCCAGCTTCACCGAATTCGTAAAAAAGAGTTTTCTCGACGCGTTTCTGGAGACTAAGCTCCCTTAATCATGATTAAGGGAGCTTAGTCTCCTGAAACGCATTGAGATTCTTACCCATATGGTTCGTGCTGAAGTCTGTATCCTCTATGCTTCAAGTTTGTGAATGAAGAAAACTCTTTTTTACGGATTCGGTGAAGCTGGTCATTCTCTTCTTTTTTGGACTTTATACGCCTGGACACAGCGGGTCCGTGCTCCCGAGGTTTGGTTTATGCATCACGGGTGAGCTGGCTTATATCTCTTTTTTCTAACTAAAACATACCCTCTTGAATTTTGGGCTTTGCCCACCATGTCCACCGCCATGTCATTATGTGGCCCTTGCTGACACTTAGCAGCAGGCCAGCAGATGTTGTGAAACCGGCGTTTTGTAAGCTCACAGTTCATTTTGCCACTGGGGTGAGGCCGCTGTAAGGTGAATATAATACAGGAGTTGGGGGAGAAGATGAGTAATGTCAGTAAATTGGATTCTATCAGACACCAAAAGAATTCTGAATACAATGTATGCAAGTGAGGGCCTATATTGTGGTCAGTCTGTCAGGCCTGAAACCCATGTCAGGAACATGTATAAGCCTCATTTTACTTGGAAGCAGCTTTCTCAAGGGAAAGAGAAAGGAGTGCCATTAACCAATCTTCACAAACCTACGCATTTTCTATTGGTTTAATAAATAGCATATCTTTATGTAGCAGTTGTGCGACTGGCGCAAAGACTGCTGAGATACACAAACATGATTATTTATCTATAATTTTCATGAGCCTGCTGTTGCCGTGTGTAAGAAAGCTGATATCTTTAAAAAAAATTGCCACACAATGCTAGATATATTGAATTTGTGCATAACATCTCTGTGAGGATACTTGTCAAAAATAAAGGCAGGACATTTTCTTTTCAGAAGTATAAAGCATTCAATATGAGAAAGGTTGACATTAACGGGATGTGGCGGTGCCTGCCAAGACCACAGATTAGAAGGTAACATTCTATCTTCCTTTCAAAATGTGGTCAGTGCTGTACACCACTGATGAACCCAGACAATTGCCAGGATTTTATGGGTTGGATGGCAGACAAAGGATCCAGTGTGTTGACAAGCAGCACCACAAAGTCTTCCATGCTGTCCAGTCTCTGTAGCCAAGATGCTAAGCTCTGAATCCTCAACCTGGTCCTCCTTCCACCCACCATCAAGAATCCCAGGAGACATATGACCCAAATGCTGGCCACTCTGAGGAACTGTTTACGTTCCCTTGTAATTTGTCAGGCCTCTCAATGTGCACCATTAAAGAGGGTCATGAGGAGGTGGAGTGCAGTGATGCCCAAACATTTGAACATTCACAGCCAGGAAAAAGCCATGCTGGGGAACGTCAACTAATGTCTGAAGAGGTGTGGGATAATCTTTACCCACAGTTGCCATGAGATCAGCCTAAAATCACAACTCCGAAGGAGAATCCGATTAATTAATTGGAACATGATTTGATCAATGATGAGGCCACTGATCCAACCTGGCGCAGTGGCATACCTAGTGTGCACAACAGTGTAGACAGTGATGGATCCATAGTATGAAAACAGGCAAGAAGAGGAGATGGTTTGACCAGAGGGAGAACTCGGTCAACTGTTCCACAGAGATCCCCCCACTTGGCTAGATAACAGGCCAAGGGTATGATGTTCCTCTGTATGGCAGTCTTTTCTGAAAGTCCTTCAGACAAAACAACTGTAATTTGCATCACCTGCATAACCAAGATAAGAAGAGGCAAGAACACTGACAACCTGAGCACCTCCAGCATGCAAAAGCACATGGCAGCCAAGCACCCCAGTAGGTGGGTGGAACACCTGGGTACAAAATCTAAGTCTGATGGTGAAACCACTGCCCTTTCCACTGTGTTACATCCTTTCCAATCTCCTGGCACTGTTGTCTCCTGCCCACAACTTGCAATTGCACAGACACAAAAGTCAGCAACCACGGCCAGTTTAGTGTTCCAGTGGAGCATTCACTTGTCCCTGCGCCAGACATAAAGCCAAAACGCTAAACACCCACATAGCCAGATTGGAAGCCCTAGAAATGTTGCCGTTTCGACTTGTGGGAACTGAGTCTTATGGCTGAGATCCCGGATGCCCACTCAAAACAGACGCATGGAACTCCCGAAGGAGCCTTAAACGAAATTGTTCAGGGACAAACAATTTTCCATCTGGTTTAGACCTAGGAGCAAGAGACTGGGCCTCCATGATCAATTCAGATGAGATATCAGCCACAACCACCCCAGGTTGAAGAATGGAGGTTCTAGAGCAGACACCAGATAAAAACTTCGGGACAATGCATCAGCTTTAACGCTTTTTGAACCAGGACAAAATGTAATTGAAAACTGAAACTGGGAATAAAAAAGTTACCATCGGGCCTGCCTTGAAGTCAATCTTTTGGCAGACTCGATGAAGGCTAAATTTTTATGCTCAGTAATCACAGTGAAGGGATGAGCCGCACCCTCCAAAAATGCCTCCTTTCCTCAAAAGCCAACTTAACTGCAAGAAGCTCTCTATTACCCACATCACAATTTCTCACGGCTGGAGAGAATTTCTTGTAAAAGAAGGAACATGGTTTAAGATTGGTAAGAGTGGCAGGACCCAGTGACAAGACTGCCCCCACCCCCACTTCAGAAGTCAACCTCCACGATAAAAGGTTTGGACAGATCCGGTTGCACCAACACTGGGGCAGACATAAAACACTTTTTTAAGGTCAAAAACGATTACACAGCAGACATTGACTAGTTTTTTACATCTGCACCCTTAAGTGCAAGATCAGTAAGGGGTTTACCCACCTGTGATGAATTTCCTGTAATAGTTTGTGAGCTGAAGAAAGTGCTGTAACCCCTTCAAGTCTCTAGACTGAACCCAATCGACGATAGCGTGGACCTTCTTATGGTCCATGCGAAAACCCGCCTTAGATACAATAAACCACCAAAATGACAATTCTTGCACAAGATATGAACATTTTTCCAACTTAGCAAAAAGTTGATTCTCTCTAAGTCTCTGGAGAACTGTACACAAATGTCCCACATGAGCTTGTTTGTCTGAGGAATAAATCAAAATGTCATCTAGGTATATAACTACAAAGCAACTGATGAGGTCTGAAAACACAAAATTTATAAAATTTTGAAAGATGGCTGGAGCATTTGTCAGTCCAAAAGGCATAAACAGATTTTCAAAAAGACCCTTGGACGTGAGAAATGCCGTCTTCCACTCATCTCCCTCTTGTATCCTAATCAAGTTATAGGCTCCTCTCAAATCTAACTTAGAAAACCATTTAACCCAGGACAATTAGTTGCACAAATAGGGAATAAGAGGGAGTGGGTACGTGTTTCTCACTGTGATCTTATTAAGTTACTGAAAGTCGAGTCAAGGGCTCAAACCACCATCTTTCTTTTTAACAAAGGAAAACCCAGCTGCCACAGGAGAAACATTTGGATGAATATGCCCCTTACAGAGGTTCTCAGCAATATACTCCTTCATGGCAACCCGTTCAGGGCCTCAAAGGTTAAACAACAGGCCTTGGGCCATTTAGCATCCGGAATCAAATCAATGGCGCAATCAAAAGGATGTGGTGGTAAAACCTCAGCCTCGCTTTCAGAGAACACGTCTTCAAAATCCTTTAGGTACTCCGGAATACCCTGTGGGCTGACAGACAAAATAGACACAGAGTTACAACATTGTTTAACACAATTGGATCCTTATTGGATAATTTCTGTGGTCTCGCAATTAATTACAGGAGTATGACGTTGCAACCAGGGAAAACCCAGAACCAACCCAGCAGGTAATTTGTCCAAAACAAAGCTAGTAATATGTTCCATATGAGCAGAGCCCACCTTAAGCAAGAATATTTCTGATACATGGGTGATCCCCCACTTGGTGAGGGGAGTGGCATCAATGGCCACAACTTTTAGTGGCGTCTCGAGCCTAACTGTCCCTATCTTACAGAGTGTAACCAAGTTAGAGTCAATCAAATTAATGGTTGAACCACAATCCACAAAAGCTGTAGCAGGGAATAGATAACCATCTACCCCAAGCTCCACCTGGAGCCGAATTTTATACATTGAGTAAAAGTGTACCTGAGGGTCTGGGTAATCTCCTCGACTGATACCCAGCCTTAGACATTTGCTGACACCTTGGAGAATGGAAGGCAAGAGGGGCAGTCCTCAGTAGAAGCAAAGTTTATTTTTCTTGCAGTGTCTCCTCTCCTTTTCTTTAAAGGATACAGCTCCCACCTCCATGGGTTCCACAGACGATGAAGAATCAACCTTGATGGGATACAAGGGGGTCTCCTGTTGCATCACTCCTCTAGCACAGAGTCTATGGTCCATGCAGACGGCCTGTGTCATGGTCTCCTCGAGAGTGTCCGGCAGAGGATTTAACGCAAAGCATCCTTAAAGTGTTCAGACAGACCTCGGCGGAACAATCCCCTGAGGGCCGAATCATTCCAAGACACCTATGCAGTCCACCGCCTAAACTCTGAACAGTACCACTCGGCCAAGTGCTTCTCCTGGTACAGACTCATAACCATATCCTCAGCCAGTCACACACAATCAGATTCATCATAGATTTGCCCATGGGCCTCAAAGAATTGATCCACAGACATTCTTTCTGGAGCCGTGGGGGGAAAGAAAAAGCCGAAGCCTGTGGGACCTCCCTTAATAAAGAGATGACAACTCCCACCCTTTGACCCTTGTCCCCTGAAGAATGGGGTCACAAATAAAACAATAATTTACATCCCTCTTTAAAGGCCTCAAATTTTCTCTTATCCCCAGAGAAGGTATCGGGTAACTTAACTGGAGGCTCAGGAGAAAATAACAAAACATCAGTAACTCCCCCACCCTGAGCCCCAGAGAAAGGAGCACCCCGAATGGCATCAGCAACCTCCCTCTAAACCTGCTGATGGGACTGAGCCAGATTCCTCTGCTCCACAGACAATTTCTGCATCATCTGGGTTAAATTGGTGACCTGCTCTGTGAGAGCACACAGCGGATCCATAATAACACGAGAGAAAAAAACACCAAACCATAACACAAGGGGAAAAAAAGTTTTTTGGGTCAGTGATAATTAGTGTTGAGCGATACCTTCCGATATTTGAAAGTATCGGTATTGGATTGGATCGGCTGATATCCGATACCAATACAAGTCAATGGGACACAAATATCGGAACGTAATAGGGAGCGATCCTGGATGGTTCCCAGGGTCTGAAGGAGAGGAAACTCTCCTTCAGGCCCTGGGATCCATATTCATGTAAAAAATAAAGAATAAAAATAAAAAATATGGATATACTCACCCCTCCGACAAGCCCTGGCTGTCACCGCCGCAAGCTTCTGCCTCCATTCCTAAGAATGCAGAGAGTGAAGGACCTTCGATGACGTCACAGTCACGTGAGCGGTCACGCAACCAATCACAAGACCGCGACGTCATCGCAGGTCCTACACTCACTGCATTCTTAGGAACGGAGGCTGCCGGTTGCACCGCTGAGGTCCAGGGTCCGTCGGAGGGGTGAGTATATCCATATTTTTTATTTTTATTCTTTATTTTTTACATGAATATGGATCCCGATTCCCGATATCGCAAAAATATCGGAACTCGGTATCGGAATTCCGATACAGCGAATATCGGCCGATACCCGATATTTGCAGTATCGGAATGCTCAACACTAGTGATAATGTAATGACACATGGTGTGTGTTGTGATGGACACACAGATTGTGTCCAGAGAATGAATGCTGGGGGAGTGAATGGGGAGACAGCAGTAACAAGTAGAAGTGTATAGCTGCTGCAGAGAGCCAGCTGCACTAACAGGACCTGAGACACGTGATCACAGTGTGAGTGGCTGAAGAAGGAGCTAAGCTCTGTGCAAGGGAGAGAGAGAGTGGTCAGACAAACCAGGTACAATAGCCAGAGGGCAACGCAGTATCCAACGACACAGACTAAAGAATGGTCAAATTCAAGCCGAAGTCAGAAAAGCCAGACAGGAACACAGTAACCAAGGGCACAGACATAGAGAGCAGTAAGAGAGCAAGCCAGAGATCAGAACCAGAGAAATAGCAGAGCTACAGAATCAGAGCGCAGACACAAAATGAGGGACAAGCCGGATTATACACTAGACAAGCACATGGGAACAAACGGTATACACAGGTATAGCAAGGTCAGCTGCTCAGCCTAGGACAGAACTATCACTGACAAACCCCCCACAGGAGAGTGGGTTAATATAGCCCTCCCTAAACCAAAAGGAGGCCAGCAAAGTTAACTTCATACAGCCCAGGATGGTGAAAGGAATTCCCATCCAGAGCCATGACAGATATCTCCACAAGATAAATAGACATGCTGCGGTCTGTAAAGACGCACCACATGTCCATCTCTGTAGGGAAGCCAGAGGAGTACATGCACGCATAGTGGATATGGGATTTCTTGAAAGCCCATCAGCTATGCTGTAACATCTCGCCACTATGGGTTGGACGCTACGGATGTATGCAGCATCCAACCTGCAGCATTTACTGACCATGGGAACATACCCTTACAGTTCCGGTCTCTCCTCCTCCTCCTGTGTCAGCGCACATTTCCGAAAGTCATCTCAGGCTTTCGGATGACTAGCTTTGCTACAGCAGCTTTTTAATTTGCCTCATCACTGATTGATTTGTGACCTGCCCACATGCTATAATTCGACCTATAATAATAATAATAAATAATAATTTTATTTCTATAGCGCCAATATATTCCGCAGGACTTTACATTTTAGAGGGGACTTGTACAGACAATAAAAAACGGAATAACAATAATCACATAAACAACAGATACCAAGAGGAATAATGGCCATGCTCACAAGCTTACAATCTATGAGGAAATAGAGGAGACACTAAAGATGCATGGCAACAATTGCTTTCATTGTTCTGACCAGCCATAATGTAAGAAATCAAGTGTTCATGTAATGCTGCAGGAACTGGTTACCAACCAGTATGTGTAAAAGTACAGACACAGAGGGCTATTAAATGCATAAAGCTTGTGAGAGCAAGATACAAAGATTCTGGTTATGAAGAAAATTTTGAATGGGCATCACAGGGATAGTTAGATAAATGTGTTGAGGTGGTAGGCAGTTCATATGTTGGCAAGGCTTAGTGAGCAGCAGAGAGCAATGTATGAATTCCAGCTTCTCAATGCCTGTCAGACTAACGCTCAGCACCCACACATAACAAATGCCAAGTGGGTGTGGATTGATGACATTTCTGAGGTTCTTGAGTACTTCACCAAGATGGTGAGCCCTGATGATGCTATTGTCAGTGTAACCATCCTACTGCTCTGTCTATTAAAACGTTTGCTGCAGAATCTCAAAGAGAAAGCTGTGAATGCCGAGCAGGTGGCTACGGAGCAAGATTTTACAGTGGCTGATACCACGCAGCCCAGCCTCACACAATATTCTCAAGCCATATTGGGTGATGACGAGGAACAGGAGGAGGAGGAGGCAGAAAAGCAGCTTTTGGTCTGCGCTACAGAGGGGACTCCCAATCCCAGCTTCATGCCTTTCCAGTATAGATGGCTTGAAGAGGAGAAAGAGGAGGAGGAGGAGGCTATGCATCGTGAGGGGGGAGGATGGTTACTGTTCTTCCTGGTGAGGACACTGAATGTTTGACTCTTAGTATTCTGTCACACATGGCAGAGTTCATGCCCAAATGCCTTTCCCAAGACACTTGTGTGTATCCCATTTGGTCCAACATGAAATACTGGCTGTGCACCTTTCTTGATCCACGGTACAAGGAGAAATTTGCTTCTCTAATGTGGGAGGCAGATGTGCCATTTTCAGTGCATGTATGCCTGAGGGCTTGCTAAAAAATATTACCCTCAGACAACACTGCTGGCAGAGGTAATGGCTTTTTTCACCCCCCCAAGGATAACAGTGCCACCATACCAGGTGTAACTCAGGAGGGGGAAATGTCCACCAACTAACACATTTTCATGAGACCGTAACATCAGCAAGGGCTATCTGTGGGTGTAACTATGATGAAGAGAGAGAAATTGACCAAGATGGTGAAGGACTACTTAAGTAAACATACCAATGCCCTTTAACTATTGGATGTCCAAGCTCCACATTTGGTCCAACCTCTCCTTCTACACCTGGGAGGTGGTGCCATGCCCTGCTGTAAGTGTGTTTTCTGAGCGGGTTTATAGTTTGGCTGCTGCATTCATAACGGATAGCCGAACACTCCTGTCAACAGAAAATGCAGACAGGCTAAATCTTCTGGAATTCCAGTGACTTTGTAAGTCCTACAAATGACAGCAACGTACTGTGAAAGCAGTCCAAATATTATGTTTAGGAAGTTGTCTTAACATCCATCCATTACCATCAAAAATCATTTTGTTCATGAAATCTCCTCCTCTTCCTGTTTCTGCAACAACTACTTAGTGGTCATGTACGTACACCCCACATGGCTAATGTTTTGTACTTTGTGAAAACTTGGCATATTGTACAATGGTGAAACTTGTTCTCTCTATAGATTCCCTTACTGACACACTCCAATAGTCGTGTAATGAAGATTTCTGCCCCTGATAAATTGTCACGTTAAATTATCTCCACCCGGATTGCACCAGTCGCACAACTGCTAGATGTGCTGTTTCTTAAACCAATAGAAAAATATGATTTTTTTTCAGTCGTCTTGCTGACACACTCCAAATGCGGAGTAATGAAAATTATTGCTCCTGCTAAATTGTCACATACAATTATCTGTACCAGGATTGCTCTTGTCGCATAACTGCTAGATAAAGTATATCAGAGGGCCAGATTTCCACTTAAAAATTGTTTGGCCTAATATAGTGTTGCAGCCATGAGCCCCAATTGCCTATTCCAAATCGTTTGTGCTAAAACTGTGTTTTTGTGGCAAATCTGAATGCCTGATTTCTACTTAAAAGTCATTAGTAGTGTTGAGCATTCCGATGCTGCAAGTATCGGGTATCGGCCGATACTTGCTGTATCGGAATTCCGATACCGGGATTCCGATACTCTTGTGGTATCGGGTATCGGGTATCGGAACAACATTAATGTTAAAATGTGTAAAATAGAGAATTAAAATAAAAAATATCGCTATACTCACCTGTCCGACGCAGCCGGGACCTCAGCGCAGGAACCGGCAGCGTTGTTTGTTTAAAATTCCCGCTTTTACATGGTTACGCGAAGTCCCGGCTTGTGATTGGTCAGGGCGGCCATGTTGCCGGGCCGCGGACCAATCACAGCAAGCCGTGACGAAAATACGTCACGGCTTGCTGTGATTGGTCCGCGTCCCGGCAACATGGCCGCCATTAACCAATCACAAGCCGTGACGTCACGGGAGGCTGGAAACGCGCTCATTTTAAAAAGGGCGCGTGTCCAGCCTCCCGTGACGTCACGGCTTGTGATTGGTTGCGTCGCGGTCAACCAATCACAAGCCGGGAGGCTGGACACGCGCCCATTTCAAAATGAGCGCGTCCAGCCTCCCGGCTTGTGATTGGTTGATCGCGGCGCAACCAATCACAAGCCGTGACGTCACGGGAGGCTGGACACGCGCCCATTTCAAAATGAGCGCGTCCAGCCTCCCGGCTTGTGATTGGTTGATCGCGGCGCAACCAATCACAAGCCGTGACGTCACGGGAGGCTGGACACGCGCCCATTTCAAAATGAGCGCGTCCAGCCTCCCGGCTTGTGATTGGTTGATCGCGGCGCAACCAATCACAAGCCGTGACGTCACGGGAGGCTGGACACGCGCCCATTTCAAAATGAGCGCGTCCAGCCTCCCGGCTTGTGATTGGTTGATCGCGGCGCAACCAATCACAAGCCGTGACGTCACGGGAGGCTGGACACGCGCCCATTTTAAAATGAGCGCGTGTCCAGCCTCCCGTGACGTCCCGGCTTGTGATTGGTCAGGGCGGCCATATTGCCGGGACGCGGACCAATCACAGCAAGCCGTGACGTAATTTCGTCACGGCTTGCTGTGATTGGTCCGCGTCCCGGCAACATGGCCGACCTGACCAATCACAAGCCGGGAATTCACGTAACCAAGTAATAGCGCGATTTTTAAACAAACAACGCTGCCGGTTCCCTCGCTGAAGTCCCGGCTGCGTCGGACAGGTGAGTATAGCGATATTTTTTATTTTAATTCTTTCTTTTACACATTTATATGGTTCCCAGGGCCTGAAGGAGAGTTTCCTCTCCTTCAGACCCTGGGAACCATCAGGGATACCGTCCGATACATGAGTCCCATTGACTTGTATTGGTATCGGGTATCGGTATCGGATTGGATTCCGATACTGTGACGGTATCGGCCGATACTTTCCGATACCGATACTTTCAAGTATCGGACGGTATCGCTCAACACTAGTCATTAGGCCTAATACAGTTGAGCAATCATGAGGCCCGAAAATTCTGCACGAACGCAACACATTCTGATTCGTGTTCACTCTCAGTGTTACAGTGCAGAGAGGTCGTTCCTGTGCAAGAGCCGATGCTGCTGAAAGTGAACTTGTCCTGTGTGAAATCGACCTTCCAGCATCAAAGTAGATTGTGAAAAAACTATGTGAAAGTTTCTGGAAGCCCCAATAGCTACTCCAAATTGTTTGTGCTAAAACTGTGTTTCAGTGACAAATCAGAAGGCCAGATTTCCACTTAAAAATCGTTAGGCCTAATGCAGTGTTGCAGCTGCGAGGCCCAGTTAGCTACTACAAATCTTTTGTGCTAAAACTGTGAATCAGTGGCAAATCAGAAGGCCAGATTTCCACTGAAAAAAATCATTAGGCACAAGAGTGTTATTCAGGCACACAATCTATGAAAATAAATAGTGATTGTACATTTAGTGACAGGTGACTGACACCTGTGGGCTTAAGTTTGCGAAACAGCATGGTACAACAGGGGAAGGCTACTTACAACATGTGTCGTGGTGTAAGGAGGAACAGTATTGGTGTTCGACATGTACGTGGGTTAGGTATTAATGTGAATGAAAGCTTAACTGAACAAACAATGTCTCTCCCTATCCAGGACCACTGACAACATCGGTTACTGGCTGGCCTACTCAACTCCCTTTCATTGGCAGCTCTACAGCGGTACGCCTTGTAGATGAGACTCAGAAGGAGCATTATTATTATTATTTATTTATATAGCACCATTAATTCCATGGTGCTGTACATGAGAAAGGGGTTACATACAGGGTTATAAATATTGTTTACAGTAAACAAGTTTACAGTGACAGACTGGTACAGAGGGGAGAGGACCCTGTGCTCCAGTTTGATGGCAAGCGCTGCATCAAGTGGCCTCTCCTCCTTTTCCTCCACCTTATAATCACACATAGTACAATCCTCAGAGGTGGCACCCCAATCACCCTTGTTTCCCAAACGTTAAAACTTTCCAAATGCCCAGCTGACTGTGAGGAACCTCAGATGGGCCATTCTGCTGAGCTAATCACACACTGTATTCCATGAGCATCATAGTTCTGTTCCAAAGAATCACAGAATCAGGGAGAAAAGCATCTGCACCAATGTCCCAAATTTGTTCATGTTGTATCTGTGGAGCCCCAGGGTCCTGGTTCTCACAGTGGTATTGCTTTCCTCTCGGGGAGAGTGATGCTACGTTTGGGGGCAAGAAAGGATAACTGCATCCAGGTATCACAAACATGAAACACATTTCATACTCCAGGCCACCAGGGGGAGCTTTTGCTCCTATTTATAAGGTCACTCCCCACATATATATAATTGGTAGTCTGTAGGGAAAGTTAGTTAGTTGCTGGCTGAGCTCAGCTCAGTTAGTGCCAGACCGGAGTCTGAGGAGGACAGAAGGTTAACGGAGCTGTGCATGCCCTCAGAGCTACAGCTCCCAGAAAGAGACATTGAAAGGCAGAATTGCATTGCAGCGAGCGTAAAGGAAGTTGAAGCAAAGGAGAGGATACCAGAAGGGGACCAGCCCCGCTCAGGCTGCCTCCTTCTGAGGTGCAGAATCCCAGTAGCTGGAACACCAAGGGAGTAAGGACCTTTATTTCAGAGACCGGCAGGACAGCTAATTGCAGGTTACCTGTCCACACCTACACCAAGGAGGCACGGTGACACCTACAGAGCCGGGTAATCTAAGAGACCCTATAAACAGGCTCAAGTCACCAGTCATACGGGTTTTGTCCTATCCTAAATGGGGGACAGAGGGAGCGAAAAACCACATCTGTGAGACCCTTATGTGAAGCCATAGGCAGTAACGGACTGCACCACTGGACAAGGGAACTCTGGACTTGCTTACAAACCGGCCAGACTCTGCCTGCCCTGTGATCTGGTGCTCTAAACTGTGGACGCCGAAGTCTTCAGTAAAGGTAAAAAGACTGCAACCTTGTGTCTTTGTTCTTCATTGCACCATTCACCATCTACACACTGGGAAGCCCCGGGGTTATACTTCACCTGTGGGAAGGTATACCATCTAGCTGCCATAACATCACCCCAGCAGACCCCATAAAGCAGTGTCGGTCATCCTGACTGAATACCACAGGTGGCATCATGAACATAAACTTTATACCTTTAAAGACCTTTCCCCATTAATACGAACATCCCAGGGCCACAGACCGGGTCAGCCACTTTGACATCCCCAGTGAACATCGGACCCGGTACCGAGTACCCGACGGCCCTTGGGGGGCGATCCATATCCAGGGCTGGATGAAGTAGGGTCCAAGCAGAATCCAGGCCCTCATCACCAGACATTAACCACCAAGGGTGGAGGTGATCCTGATAAGACTCAGATATCTGAGGTGCACACGGACTGTACTGTGGTATTAGGGCAGGAATAGGAGGAGAGTGACTCTCAGAGTGAATAGTGTGTGAACAGAAGGAAAATGATGAGTTTGCAGATCCCAATTGTTGTAAACCCAGAGGTTTGAAGATGAGAAGCTCAGCAGAGAAGGTGGAAGAGGGAGAAGATAAGAGGTAACATTGTGGCTTCCCACACAGACACAAAGTGATGCAACCATAACAAGCACTGTATAGATGCCAGTACAGGGGTAGCACTGCTGCAGCCAGGCATGTCCTCTGAAAGCCGGAGGTGTGACTGCTACAGTAAGGGTATGTGCACACGTTCAGGATTTCTTGCAGAAATTTCCTGAAGAAAACCGGAAATTTTCTGCAAGAAATCCGCATTTTTTTTTTTGCGTTTTTTTTCCGTTTTTTTCGCGTTTTTTTAGCATTCTGCAAGCGTAATTAGCTTGCAGAATGCTAAAGTTTTCCAAGCGATCTGTAGCATCGCTTGGAAAACTGACTGACAGGTTGGTCACACTTGTCAAACATAGCGTTTGACAAGTGTGACCAACTTTTTACTATAGATGCAGCTTATGCAGCATCTATAGTAAAAGATAGAATGTTTAAAAATAATAAAAAAAATAAAAAAATGCTTATACTCACCCAGACATCTCCTCACCGGCGTCCGGCTCCTCTTCCTATAGCTGGTCTGTGCGCACAGGACCTTCCGTGACGTCACGGTCACGTGAGCGGTCACATGACCGCTCACGACCAATCACAGGACAGTGACGTCATCGGCAGGTCTTTCGCCGCACACCAGCTACAGGAACCGAACAGCGGCGTGCAGTGGAGGCGGGAAGACATCGAGGGTGAGTATAGGACTGTTTTTTATTTTAATTCTTATTTTTTGACCACTTATATGGTGCCCAGTGCGTGGAGGAGAGTCTCCTCTCCTCCACCCTGGGTACCAACCGCACATAATCTGCTTACTTCCCGCATGGTGGGCACAGCCCCGTGCGGGAAGTAAGCAGATCAATGGACCCCTAGGTGTGCGGAATCCCCTGCAATTCCGCATTTTAATGAACATGTTGCTTTTTTTTCCGCGATGCGATTTTTTCGCGGAAAAAAAGGCTACATTTGCACAAAAAATGCGGAATACACTTAAAATAATAGGAGGCATATGTAAGCGTTTTTTTCGCGTTTTTATCACATTTTTATAGCGAAAAAACGCGAAAAAACCGCGAAAAATACTGAACGTGTGCACCTGGCCTCAGAAGGGAAATAGGAGAGCAGGGCAGGCCAGACAGGTGCTGGTAGTGGGGGATTCAATTATTAGGGGAACAGATAGGGCAATCTGTCACAAAGACAGGAATCGTCGAACGGTGTGCTGCCTACCTGGCACTCGAGTCTGATACATCGCTGATCGGGTTGAAAGATTACTGGGAGGGGCTGGTGAGGACCCAGCGGTCATAGTGCACATTGGCACAAATGACAAAGTTAGAGGTAGGTGGAAGGTCCTTAAAGATGATTTCATGGAATTAGGCTGCAAGCTGAAAGCAAGGACCTCCAAGTGGTATTTTCCGAAATACTGCCTGTACCACGTGCTACGCCAGAGAGGCAACAGGAAATTAGGGAGGTTAATAAGTGGTTCAAGAATTGGTGTAGGAAGAAGGGGTTTTGGTTCCTGGAGAACTGGGCCAACTTCTCAGTTAGCTACAGGTTCCACGCTAGGGATGGGCTGCACCTCAATGAGAAAGGTGCAGCTGTGCTGAGGGACAAAATGGCTAGAAGGTTGGAGGAGTGTTTAAACTAGGGATGGGGGGATGGTATTCATTTTATAGGAGGGGAAGATAGTGCAGATAGAGACCTGGGTACAAATAAGGAAGTTGGAGGTCGCCGTGGCATAGGGGGTGGGGTTAGAACAGTTAATAATTTAAGAAAGAATAGAGGTATAGAGAGATACATAAAGTGCATGTATACTAATGCCAGAAGCCTCGCCAACAAAATGGAGGAATTAGATTAATGTTGTTGGAGCATATGGTGGGGATATCTGAAACATGGCTGGATGAGAGCCATGACTGGGCTGTTAACTTGCAGGGCTATAATCTGTTCAGAAATGACCGAACGGATAAGCGAGGGGGAGGTGTGTGTCTATATGTAAAATCATCCTTAAAACGCATCCTGCATGATAATATAGGTAAATCTAATGAAAATGTAGAGTCCCTGTGGGTGAAGATAAGGGAAGGGGAAAAAATAATAAATTACTGATAGAGGTTAGTTATAAGTCTCCAAAAATAATGGAAGCAGAGAATATCCTCGTAAAGCAAATAGATGAAGCTACGACTCAAGGAGAAGTCATTATTATGGGGGACTTCAACTAGCCTGAAATAGATTGGGGAACAGAAACCTGCAGTTCCAGCAAAGGTAATCGGTTTTTGACAACTATGAGAGACAACTACCTTTCACAACTGGTTCTGGACCCAACAAGGGGGGCACTGCTAGACCTAATATTAACCAACAGGACAGACCGCATATCAAATATAAGGGTTGGGGGTCACTTGGGTAATAGTGATCACAAAATAATAAGTTTTCATGTATCCTTTAACAAGATGTGTAGTAGAGGGGTGACAAGGACACTAAACTTCAGGAGGGCAAATTTCCAGCGGATGAGAGATGATCTTGGTGCAAATAGCTGGGACGGTATCCTGAGATAAAAATACACAAAGAAAATGAGAGACATTTATTAGCATCCTAAATAGGACCTATGCACTGTATATACCATATGGGAATAAACATATTGGAAATAGGAGGAAACCACTTTGGCTAAATAGAGCTGTAAGGGGCGCAATAAGTGACAAAAAGAAAGCATTTAGAGAATTAAAGGAAGTAGGTAGTGATGAGGCATTAAATAAATATAGAACATTAAATAAATTCTGTAAAAAGCAAATCAAGGCAGCAAAAATTGAGACAGAGAGACTCATTGCCAGAGAGAGTAAAAATAATGCCAAAATATTCTTTAACTACATAAATAGTAAGAAACTAAAAAACGATAGTGTTGGCCCCCTTAAAAATAGTCTGGGTGAAATGGTGGATGAGGATGAGGAAAAAGCCAATATGCTAAATGACTTATTTTCATCAGTATTTACACAAGAAAACTCCATGGCAGACAATATGATCAGTGATAGCAAAAATTCTCCATTAAATGTCACCTGCTTAACCCAGCAGGAAGTACAGCAATGTCTAAAAATCACTAAAATTGACAAATCTCCGGGCCCAGATGGGATACACCCCCGAGTACTGCAGGAATTAAGTACAGTCATTGATATGCATTATTTTTAATCTTTAAAGACTCCATAATAACAGGACTGGCGTATAGCAAATGTGGTGTCAATATTCAAAAAGGGGACAAAAACTGAACTCGGAAATTATAGGCCAGTAAGCTTAACCTCAACTGTGGGTAAAATCCTGGAGGGTATTCTAAGAGATGCTATGCTGGAGTATCTGAAGAAGAATAACCTCATGACCCAATATCAGCATGGGTTTACTAGAGACCGTTCCTGCCAGACAAATCTGACCAATTTCTATGAAGAGGTAAGTTCCAGACTGGACCAAGAGAACGCAGTGGACGTAGTATATATGGACTTTTCAAAAGCTTTTGATACGGTGCCACACAAAAGGTTGATATATAAAATGAGAATAATGGGGTTATGGGAAAATATGTGTAAGTGGGTTAAGAGCTGGCTCAGGGATAAGAAACAAAGGGTGGTTATTAATGGAGCGCACTCGGACTGGGTTGCGGTTAGCAGTGGGGTTACCACAGGGGTCAGTATTAGGCCCTCTTCTTTTTAATATATTAATGACCTTGTAGGGGGCATACAGAGCAGAATTTCAATATTTGCAGATGACACTAAACTCTGCTGGGTAATCAATACAGAGGAGGACAATTTTATATTACAGGATGATTTATGTAAACTAGAAGCTTGGGCTGCTAAATGGCAAATGAGCTTTAATGGGGATAAATGTAAGGTCATGCACTTGGGTAGAAGTAATAACATGTATAACTAGGTGCTTAATTCTAAAACTCTGGGCAAAACCATCAATGAAAAAGACCTGGGTGTATGGGTGGATGACAAAATCACATTTAGTGGCCAGTGTCAGACAGCTGCTACAAAGGGAAATAAAATAATGGGATGCATTAAAAGAGGCATAGATGCACATGAGGAGAACATAATTTTACCTCTATTCAAGTCACTAGTTCGACCACACTTAGAATACATTGTACAGTTCTGGTCTCCGGTGTATAAAAAAGACATAGCTGAACTAGAGCGGGTGCAGAGAAGAGCGACCAAGGTTATTAGAGGACTGGGGGGGTCTGCAATACCAAGATAGGTTATTACACTTTGGGCTATTTAGTTTGGAAAAACGAAGGCTAAGGGGTGATCTTATTTTAATGTATAAATATATGATGGGACAGTACAAAGACCTTTCTGATGATCTTTTTAATCATAGACCTGAGACAGGGACAAGGAGGCATCCTCTACGTCTGGAGGAAAGAAGGTTTAAGCATAATAACAGATGCGGATTCTTTACTTTAAGAGCAGTGAGACTATGGAACTCTCTGCCGTATGATGTTGTAATGAGTGTTTCATTACTTAAATTTAAGAGGCGACTGGATACCTTTCTTGAAAAGTATAATGTTACAGGTTATATATACTAGATTCCTTGATAGGGCATTGATACAGGGAACTAGTGTGATTGCCGTATGTGGAGTTGGGAAGGAATTTTTTTCCCCAATGTGGAGCTTACTGTTTGCCACATGGTTTTTTTTTGCCTTCCTCTGGATCAACATGTTAGGGCATGTTAGGTTAGGCTATGGGTTGAACTAGATGGACTTAAAGTCTTCCTTCAACCTTAATAACTATGTTACTATGTTACTGCATCCTCAGCCCCAACTCTGGCTGTGGCCAGCACCGGTCGTAAGTGTGCAGTTCACAGGGGCAGCAATGGTTACTTAACTTGGGCGGTTTTGTGACTTCGAAGGATTACCCAACACTGTGAAATTTTCAAAAACAAGCTCAGTAGAGGAAAACATTGTAGTAATTTGACGACATACATGAACATGCACATGCGTGATGAACATGCCTTAGTGTGGTAATCTCACTGTGCTAAAATGCAGACTAGCGGGCCTCGCCAACCACAAGCTGTCCCATCAACTCAATCTGCTGCTTTTTCCTCCTCCGTCACTAATTCAAGTCTTCTCACACAGGTCTCTGGATGCAGAAACTACAATTGTTTACCCACCACAGTCAGGATGAGTGACAGCCGGTCAGCTGTTACAGAATTAGACATAACTGCTGCTTTTGTGTCACCTGGCACAACACATCTTTCTCAGTCTACCATAACATCTCCACCTGCTCCTCACTCACAGCCTCACTCCTGTTCTCTGTAGTCTGCCCTCTTTTAGCACAACAGCTAGTCATTGGTCCTGCAGTTTTGGTCACGTAAAAGAATGTTTACTCCTACACATGGCAAAGCTAAGAGCTTTATCTCCACCATCTTTAATCTGTTGGCATGGAAATGCAGCCTTTCAACCTGGTGGATACAGACAGCTTTGTAAAGTTCATGGCCATTGCAGTCCCACAGTACCAGTTGCCCAGTTGCCATTACTTCTAAGAAAGCTGTGACTGCGCTACACCAGCATGTTGCCGACAACATCACCCTTTCCTTGACTAACTCTTTGTATGCCAAATTGCATTTCACCACAGACTCTTGGATGAGTAAGCATGGCCAAGGTGTAAAATTTCACTGACTGGGCACTGGGTGACTCTGGTGGCTGTGGGGGCAGGTGGCCAAAGGGTTGCGCCACTGGTCTTTTAATCCCCAAGGCTTGCTTGACAAACTTCTGTATCTAACAGTTCCTCCACTGCTTCTGCCTCCTCCACCTCATCTAGGGCCTCCACCTGTGCCCTCAACCTCTCCCTTAGTGAGACATGCATTCCAAGAGTGCAGATAGAATCTCCCCACCCCCGTACTGAACATCCATGGCTCACAGCAATCAGGCAGTGTTTAAATTTATATGACTTGGAGATCACAGTCAGAAATCTCAAGAGTTGTGGACAGGTATCCAGGCTGAATTAGAGAAATGGCTGTCTCCACTAAACCATGAGCCAGGGAAGGTGATAATGGTACAAACCTCATGGCGGCCCTATGCCGTAGCAACCTCACTCATTCTAGGAATTTAGGACCTGAGAATGATGTCGCGGCTTGTGATTGGTCGCGTGGCGGTCACATGAGCGGCACGCGACTAATCAGAAGCCGTGACGTCATGGAAGGCCCTAAACGCGCCCATTTTAAGCAAAGAAGGCTGCCGGTTACCAGCGGTGATGTCCAGGGGCCTCCGGAGAGGTGAGTATATCAATATTTTTTATTTTAATTCTTTATTTTACACAGTAATATGGATTCCAGGTTCTGAAGGAGAGTTTCCTCTCCTTCAGACCCTGGGAACCATCAGGATACCTTCTGATACTTGGTGTCCCATTGACTTGTATTGGTATCGGGTATCGGTATCGGCGATATCCGATACTTTTCGGGTATCGGCCGATACTATCCAATACCGATACTTTCAAGTATCGGACGGTATCGCTCAACACTAGTCAAGGCATGACTACAATCAACATTGCCAAGACACTTCATCGTGATAATCGCACAATCAAGAAGTATGTAGCTGATTCCCAGCACACACGTGTGCGTGCTGATAAGGAAAAATTGAGGACTCTTTCCAACAGGCAATTGCGTAAGGTTAAAAGAGCAGCTGCCTTGTCGTAGCAGCAGACAAGTTTTTGAAGCTGTTGGTGCCTCCAAAGTCCCCAGAACAACAAGATGCAGGGTCCTTCAGAGGTTTGCAGCTGTGCGTAAGCCATCCTGTTGACCACCTCTATCCACTGAACACAAGCAGAAATGGCTCCAGTGGGCCAAACGATACATGAAGACTGACTTCCAAACTCTTTTGTTCACCGATGAGTGCCGTGCAACGCTCGATGGTCCAGATGGATGGAGTGGAGCATGGCTGGTTGATGGACACCCCATGAAAACACGGCTAAGGTGCCAACAAGGAGGAGGTGGAGTAATGTTTTGGGCTGGAATCATGGGGAGAGAGATTGTCAGCCCCTTTATGATCCTTGAAGGGGTAAAGATGAACTCCATAATCTATGTGGAGTTTCTAAAACAACACTTCCTGCCATGGTTCAAGAGGAAGAACCGTGCTTTATGCAGCAAGATCATTTTCATGCATGATAATGCACCGTCTCATGCTGCAAAAAACACGGGAGGCAGTTCACATCTAAGCAACAGCTCTGGGAGGGTATTCTGTCCACATGCAAAACAATTGAAGCAGAAACCATCCAAAAACTGACAAATTCAATGGACGAGAGCGTTCAGAAGCTTCTTTCGAACAAGGGGTCCTATGTGCAAATGTAACCTCACCTAGAATAAAGTCTTATATTCTAGGTTCTTCAAAGTAGCCACCTTTTGCTTTGATGACTGCTTTGCACACTCTTGGCATTCTCTTGATGAGTTTCAAGAGGTAGTCACAGGGAATGGTCTTCACTTCACAGGTGTGCCCTGTCAGGTTTAATAAGTGGGATTTCTTGCCTTATAAATGGGGTTGGGACCATCAGTTGTGTTGTGCAGAAGTCTGGTGGATACACAGCTGATAGTCCTACCGAATAGACTGCTAGAATTTGTATTATGGCAAGAAAAAAGCAGCTAAGTAAAGAAAAACGAGTGGCCATCATTACTTTAAGAAATGAAGGTCAGTCAGTCCGAAACATTGAGAAAACTTTGAAAGTGTCCCCAAGTGCAGTGGCAAAAACCATCAAGCGCTACAAAGAAACTGGCTCACATGAGGACCACCCCAGGAAAGGAAGATCAAGAGTCACCTCTGCTTCTGAGGATGTTTATCTGAGTCACCAGCCTCAGAAATCGCAGGTTAACAGCAGCTCAGATTAGAGACCAGGTCAATGTCACACAAAGTTCTAGCAGCAGACACATCTCTACAACAACTGTTAAGAGAAGACTTTGTGAAGCAGGTCTTCATGGTAAAATAGCTGCTAGGAAACCACTGCTAAGGACAGGCAACAAACAGAAGAGACTTGTTTGGGCTAAAAAACACAAGGTATGGACATTAGACCAGTGGAAATCTGTGCTTTGGTCTGATAAGTCCAAATTTGCCATCTTTGGTTCCAACCACCGTGTCTTTGTGCGACGCAGAAAAGGTGAACAGATGGACTCTACATGCCTGGTTCCCACCGTGAAGCATGGAGGAGGAGGTGTGATGTTGTGGGGGTGCTTTGCTGGTGACACTGTTGGGGATTTATTCAAAATTAAAGCCATACTGAACCAGCATGACTACCACAGCATCTTGCAGCAGCATGCTATTCCATACGGTTTGCGTTTAGTTGGACCATCATTTATTTTTCAACAGGACAAAGACTACAAACACACTTCCAGGCTGTGTAAGGGCTATCTGACCAAGAAGGAGAGTGATGGGGTGCTACGACAGATGACCTGGCCTCCACAGTCACCAGACCTGAACCCAATCGAAATGGTTTGGGGTGAGCTGGACCGCAGAGTGAAGGCAAAAGGGCCAACAAGTCCTAAGCATCTCTGGTAAATCCTTCATGATTGTTGGAAGACCATTCCCAGTGACTATCTCTTGAGGCTCATCAAGAGAATACCAAGAGTGTGCAAAGCAGTCATCAAAGCAAAAGGTGGCTACTTTGAAGCACCTAGAATAAAAGACATATTTTCAGTTGTTTCACACTTTTTTGTTAAGTATATAATTCCACATGTGTTAATTCATAGTTTTGATGCTTTCAGTGTGAATGTACAATTTTCATAGTCATGAAAATACAGAATATCTTTAAATGAGAAGGTGTGTCCAAACTTTTGGTCTGTACTGTGTATATATATATATATATATATATATATATATATATATACTGTATATATATATATATATATATATATATATATATATATATATATATATATATACTGTATATATACATATAGACACTGCTCAAAAAAATAAACGGAACACTAAAATCCCACATCCTAGATATCACTGAAGGAAATATTCCAATTGGAAATCTTTATTCATTACGTAGTCGAATGTGTTGAGAATAGTGTTGAGCATTCCGATACTGCAAGTATCGGGTATCGGCCGATATTTGCTATATCGGAATTCCGATACCAAGTTCCGATATTTTTGCGATATTGGAAATCGGAATCGGAAGTGTTCCCAGTCATCTTCGGCGTGTGCGGTGGGTATGGTTCCCAGGGTCTGAAGGAGAGGAAACTCTCCTTCAGGCAGTGGGATCCATATTCATGTAAAAAATAAAGAATAAAAATAAAAAATATGGATATACTCACCCCTCCGGCGGACCCTGGACCTAGCGGTGTTAACCGGCAGCCTCCGTTCCTAAGAATGCAGTGAGTGTAGGACCTGCGATGACGTCGCGGCTTGTGATTGGTCGCGTGAGCGGTCACATGAGCGGTCATGCGACCAATCACAAGCCGCGAAGTCATCGAAGGTCCTTCACTCTGCATTCTTAGGAACGGAGGCTGCCGGTTAACACCGCTAGGGCCAGGGTCCACCGGAGGGGTGAGTATATCCATATTTTTTATTTTTATTCTTTATTTTTTACATGAATATGGATCCCAGGGCCTGAAGGAGAGTTTCCTCTCCTTCAGACCCTGGGAACCATACAGGATAGCTTCCGATACTTGTGTCCCATTGACTTGCATTGGTATCGGGTATCGGTATCAGCAATATCCGATATTTTTTGGATATCGGCCGATCCCATCTGATACCAATACCTTTGAGTATCGGAAGGTATCGCTCAACACTAGTTGAGAACAATAAAACCTAAAGATTATCGATGTAAATCACAACTAATATCACACGGAGGTCTGGAGTTGGAATGATGCTCAAAATCAAAGTGGAAAATAAAGTTACAGGCTGATCCAACTTCAGTAGAAATGCCTCAAGACAAGGAAATGATGCTCTGTAGTGTGTGGCCTCCACTTGCCTGTATGACCTCCCTACAATGCCTGGGCATGCTCCTGATGAGGTGGCTGATGGTCTCCTGAGGGATCTCCTCCCAGACCTGGACTAAAGCATCTGCCAACTCCTGGACAGTCTGTGGTGCAACGTGATGTTTGTGGATGTGAGAGACATGATGTCCCAGGTGTGTTCAATTGGGTTCAGGTCTGGAGTATGGGCAGGCCAGTCCATAGCTTCAATGCCTTCATCTTGCAGGAACTGCTAACACACTCCAGCCACATGAGGTCTGGCATTGTCCGGCATTAGGAGGAACCCAGGGCCAACTGCACTAGCATATGGTCTCACAGGGAGTCTGAGGATCTCATCTTGGTACCTAATGGCAATCAGGGTACCTCTGGCAAGCACATGGAGGGCTGTGCGGCCCTCCAACAAAATGCCACCCCACACCATTACTGACCCACTGCCAAACCGGTCAGGCTGAAGGATGTTGCAGGCAACAGATCACTGTTCACAGCGTCTCCAGACTCTGTCACATCTGTCACGTGCTCAGTGTGAACCTGCTTTCATCTGCGAGGTGCACTGGGCACCAGTGGCAAATTTGCCAATCCTGGTGTTCTTTGGCAAATGCCAAGCGACCTGCATGGTGTTGGGCTGTGAGCACAACCCCCATCTGTGGACATCGGCACTCAGACCATCCTCATTGAGTCGGTTTCTAATTATTTGTGCAGACACATGCACATTTTTGGCCTGCTGGAGGTCATTTTGCAGGGTTCTGGCAGTGCTCCTCCTGTTCCTCCTTGCACAAAGGCTGAGGTAGTGGTCCTGCTGCTGGGTTATTGCCTTCCTACTGCCCCCTCCATGTCTCCTGGTGTACTGGCCTTTCTCCTGGTAGGGCCTCCAGCCTCTGGACACTACGCTGACAGACACAGCAAACCTACATTGATGAGCCATCCTGGATGAGTTGCATTACCTGAGCCACTTGTGTGGGTTGTAGAGTCCCTCTCATGCTACCTTGAGTGTGAAAGCACAACCAACATTCAAAAGTGACCAAAACATCAGCCAGAAAGCATTATTACTGAGATGTGGTCTGTGATCCCCACCTGCAGAACCACTCCTTTATTGCGCGTGTCTTGATAAATGCCAATAATTTCCATCTGTTGTCTTTTCCATTTGCACAACAGCATGTGAAATTGATTGTCAAACAGTGTTGCTTCCTAAGTGGACAGTTTGATTTCACAGAAGCTTGAGTTATATTCTGTTGTTTAAGTGTTCCCTTTATTTTTGAGCAGTGTATATATATATATATATATATATATATATATATATATATATATATATATATATATATATATATACACACACACATATATATACACACACGTGCTTCTCACAAAATTAGAATATCATCAAAAAGTTAATTTATTTCAGTTATTCAATAAAAAAGTGAAACTTATATATTATATAGTGGCATTACAAACAGAGTGATGCATTTCAAGTCTTTATTTCTGTTAATGTTGATGATTAGGGCTTACCACCAAAGAAAACCTAAAAGTCATCATCTCAGTAAATTAGAATAATTAACAAAAACATCTGCAAAGGCTTCCTAAGCATATAAAAAAGGTCCTTTAGTATGTTTCAGTAGGCTATACAATCATGGGGAAGACTACTGATTTGACAGATGTCCAGAAGGCAGTCATTGACACCCTTCACAACAAATGTAAGCCACAAAAGGTCATTGCTAAAGAAGCTGGCTGTTCACAGAGTGCTGTATTCAAGCATAATAATGGAAAGTTTAGGAAAAAGTGTGGTAGAGAAAGGTGCACAAGCAACCAGGATAACTGCAGCCTTGAAAGGATTGTTAAGAAAAGGCCATTCTAAAATTTGGGGGAGATTCACAAGGAGTGGACTGCTGCTGGAGTCAGTGCTTCAAGAGCCACGACACACAGAAGTATCCAGGACATGGGCTACAAGTGTCGCATTCATTCCTTGTATCAAGCCACTCATGACCAATAGACAACGCCAGGCGCGTCTTACCTGGGCCAATGAGAAAGAGAATCGGATTGTTGCTCAGTGGTCCAAGGTGTTGTTTTCAGATAAAAGTAAATTTTGCATTTCATTTGGAAATCAAAGTCCCATAGTCTGGAGGAAGAGTTGTGAGCACACAATCCAAGCTGCTTGAGGTCTAGTGTGAAGTTTCCACAATCAATGATGGTTTGGGGAGCTATGTCAAGTGTCAACTGCTGATGTAGGTCCACTTTGTTTAAACAAGACCAAAGTCAGCGTAGCCGTCTACCAGGAAATTTTAGAGCACTTAATGCTTCCCTCTGCCGAAAAACTTTTTGGAGATGGAAATTTAATTCTCCATCGGGACTTGGCATCTGTCCACATTGCCAAAAGTATCAATATCTGGTTTAAAAACAACAGGATCACTCTGCTTGATTGGCCAGCAAACTATCCTGACATGATCCCCATAGAGAATCTATGGGCATTGTCAAGAGGAAAATGAGAGACACCAGACTCAACAATGCAGACAAGCTCAGCGCTGCTATCAAGGCAACCTGGGCTTCCATAACACCTCAGCAGTGCCACAGGATGACTGCCACCATGCCACGCCACAATGTTGCAGTTAATTAATGCAAAATTAGCCCCAACCAAGTATTGAGTGCATTTACTGAACATATATTTCAGTAGGCCAACATTTCAGATTTTAATATAATTTTTCAACCTGGTGTTATAAAGTATTATAATTTACTGAGATAATGAAGTTTGGGTTTTCATTGGCTGTAAGCCATAATCATCAACTTTAATAGAAATAAACACTAGAAATAAATCACTCTGTTTTTAATGACTCTATATAATATATTTGCGTTTCACTTTTTGTATTGAAGAACTGAAATATATTAACTTTTTGATGATATTCTAATTTTGTGAGAAGCATCTGTATATGAGGTGTTGCCTGAGTTATGAGGTCTCCCAGCTAAGAAAGCTTACACTGCTCTCTTAACCACCAGGTCGTCATTGAAACTTCAATTCCAAGCTGTACATGCTAAGCCAGGCACTGATACCATGGCTGACTGCTGCAGTGCCATTTGCAAATTTCCATTGTGGGTCAATTGATGCCTCTTTTCTTATGTCTGCCCTTAATTTTAGCTGTTTGGGAAGCTTTTTGTTACCCCTTAAGTTGTTGTCTATGCGTTTGGTTTTGCTTCGCATTGAATCTAATGGGGTTCGGGTATGTTCTTCGAACCATTTGACAAACTGTTCGACGAATGGTGAACCGTTTGGTGAATTCAAACTGAACCAAACCTTGAAAGTTTCACTTATATCTGGACTTGAATGCAGCTGCAGCATGCTGCGATTGTCTTCTCATGCCAAATCAACATGAGAAACTAATTGCAGATCTGAGCTGCCCCCTAGTATAACACTAGTTTAAGAGCTAAGCATTGTTTTATGTTATTTTAGAAATATAGTTCTGTCCAATTAAAAAAACAACAAATATTAATATTTATTATTGCAATAATACTGTTGTGTGTTATTACAGTTCTGACAGAGCACATATATAATAAAAATAAGCATAATCATTTTAAATTGCATAAAAATTGCAAAAATATTGCATCACAATAAAAAAGTAATCTTAAGATAAAATAATATTGAAATAAATGCAAACCATGGAGTTCCGAATACTTTTAGAACTATAAATATTTTGTAATATCTCTTAACTATTATGGTATTTTGCGTATTATAAGAAGCACTTCCCCAAAAAATTTTTTATAGAGAAATGGGGGTGAACCTTATAATCTGAATTGAAGCTGCAGTGGAGCTTACTGGCTGCGGTGGAGCGAGGTCCCAAGTCGCTATTGCCGGACGCCTCTGGTGGCGGTGACTAGTGTTGAGCGATACCTTCCGATATTTGAAAGTATCGGTATCGGATTGGATCGGCCGATATCCCAAAAATATTGGATATCGCCGATACCGATACTCGATACCAATACAAGTCAATGGGACACAAATATCGGAATGTAATAGGGAGCGATCCTGGATGGTTCCCAGGGTCTGAAGGAGAGGAAACTCTCCTTCAGGCCCTGGGATCCATATTCATGTAAAAAACAAAGAATGAAAATAAAAAATATGGATATACTCACCCTCGGACGGCCCCTGGCTCTCAGCGGTGCAACCGGCAGCCTCTGTTCCTAAGAATGCAGTGAGTGAAGGACCTGCGATGACGTCGCGGTCAGATGAGCGGTCACATGACGTCATCGCAGGTCCTACACTCACTGCATTCTTAGTAATGGAGGCTGCCGGTTGCACCGCTGAGAGCCAGGGGCCGTCGGTGGGTGAGTATATCCATATTTTTTATTTTTATTCGTTATTTTTTACATGAATATGGATCCCGATTCCGATTTCCGATATCGCAAAAATATTGGTACTCGGTATCGGAATTCCGATACAGCGAATATCTGCTGATACCCGATATTTGCAGTATCAAAATGCTCAACACTAGCAGTGACCGAAGTCGGGCAATGGCTGCGGGCCACAGACTGGTACAACAAGGTGTTCGGTGGTGCAAACATTTTGTGACAGCCTACACTTTCTATACTCTTGTATGCGGTGGACAGGGGAGGCGCATGCACAAATTGAGATTTCAGCACCGAGATCTCATCTCCTGAGGTCTCAATTGTGCATGTGCTGCCACTGGTGGCCATTTTCCTGTAATCCACCACATTTAAAGTATGGAAGGTGTGGGGCTCCAGGCTGTCACAAAATGGGAGAGGAGCCCCTGCACCACTGAACACCTCGTCGTACAGGTCTGAGGCCCGCAGCCATGGCCTAATTCCTGCTGCCGATGAATACCCCATCCTACCAGCCTGGAGTTCACAGCATCCCCTGCCTCTGTCAGCAGTGACCCTGCCACCTGAGACCCCGCTCCACCACCACTGCCCCTCCAGGTAATCTACTGTAAAAGCGGATTATTACACGCACCATTTAATAATAAAAGAAAACATTTATTTCTTATTTTCCTTCCCAAAATTTGGGGTGCGTTGTATAATCCACAAAATACGGTATATTTAACTTGACTAAATTTACCATATGTGTCACTTTTCGGTAGCAATCATTAATGTTCTATTCGTTAGTGCACATAATGTAATTTTAAATTAGTTTTTGAGAAAGTACAATGTGTATTCACTTTTATGTTAACCAGAGGTATTTCAGTTTACTTCATGAATGTTAATTATTGCAACACATAATTGCCCTACAGAAAATCATTGTGGTTAACGATCTCAATGCTGTGCCAAGGTTAAACCCTTGTAGGAAAAAGAAGAAAAGTCTATGCACATGGTGCAACATGAGTCAGATAAGCAAACATTAGGGGGTCTGGTATTGATACACAGGAGTAGTCACAAGGTGACAGCTGCCTATATTAACAAACATAGTATTTAATCATTAAATTGCAAATCATTATAGCTAAATAATTAAAGCAAAATTCAATTCATGCAGACCCAGTACAGAAAAGCTAATTGTGCTACGTCTCCTAAGTGGACATGCTATCACTTTTAATTACCGTACCTTATGCAAAGAGTAGTTTTCATTTTCTGCTGTCAATTATACTGTTTACATCTTATAAAACAAGTGTAGCTGATTTATTTTAAAGAATTGATGGATATGTGTTTGTACATTTATTATATACATACACACGTATACATACAGTATATGATATGTCCTAATAGAAGGGCTCTAGATTTGGAATTTTAGATCTCCATATCTATTTTGTTTTTCTTTATTTTATTTATTTGTAGGGTTTTTTTGCTTACATTTATTTTACTTAACTTTGATGCTTATCCTTCAGGTTTTGCTATACCCTCTTGCTACTTCTTGCTTTTAATCATGAACAAGTTCACTGTGCTACACTGTTGGTAACCATTGCAAGTGTCTATTACATGAAGACTAGTGTTGAGCATTCCGATACCGCAAGTATCGGGTATCGGCCGATACTTGCGGTATCGGAATTCCGATACCGGGATTCCGATACTTGCCGCGTATCGGATACCGGAATCGGAAGTTCCAAGATTCAAAATGCAGAAATTCAGCCAATGAGAATGATTCCAAGTGTGGGCACATCCTGTTTAGCATGGAGGGCATGAAACTACTGGCAAGGCTGTGATTGGCTGCTGAAATGATGTCATGATGCAGTTTAAAAGTCGCTGGCGCCATTTTGCGATCACTCTGCTGTGAATTCAGTTAGTGACAGGACGCTGTTTGCTGACTGAGGGACAGTTTAGAGATAGCGATTTGCTTCTTTGTGCTTTCCAAAGGCTAATTTAGCAACCGCTGTGTTCACCTACTATTCACCTTGCTATTGCCTTGTAGCGCTGTTTTCACAGCGATCTGCAAGGTCTGTGTGTGTGTGTGTGTGTGAGTGCAGCCCACTCTCTAGTCTGAGTGCAGCCACATAGGCCATCCATAGCTGGTTGTATTCAGTTCAGGGAGGGTGGTTCATTGCCTCATACTGTTCTTTTTTTTTTTTTTTTCAAGTAGTGTAGTCTGCTGCTAATTTATTCAAAAAAATCCTATTAGTGTCTTTCCACCCGTCTCCAGCTAATTTGTGGAAAAACACTACATAGGATAACGTAGAGGAGGGTTTTTGGGCCTTGCAGCGCCGTTTACGGCTGTCTGCACGGTCTCCGTGTGACTGCAGCTCGCCCTGTAGTCTGTGAGCAGCCGTAGCCTGGTTGTCTCCAGCTCAGGGTTGTTCACTGCGTCATACCGCCAAATCAATTTTCATTTTGTTTTAAGTAGTGCAGGCTGCTGCACATTTTTTCAAAAAATTCCTATTAGTGTCTTTCCACCCGTCTCCAGCTAATTTGTGGAAAAACACTACATAGGATAACATAGAGGAGGGTTTTTGGGCCTTGCAGCGCCGTTTACGGCTGTCTGCACGGTCTCCGTGTGACTGCAGCTCGCCCTGTAGTCTGTGAGCAGCCATAGCCTGGTTGTCTCCAGCTCAGGGTTGTTCACTGCGTCATACCGCCAAATCAATTTTCATTTTGTTTTAAGTAGTGCAGGCTGCTGCACATTTTTTCAAAAAATTCCTATTAGTGTCTTTCCACCCGTCTCCAGCTAATTTGTGGAAAACCACTACATAGGATAACGTAGAGGAGTGTTTTTGGGCCTTGCAGCGCCGTTTACGGCTGTCTGCACGGTCTCCGTGTGACTGCAGCTCGCCCTGTAGTCTGTGAGCAGCCGTAGCCTGGTTGTCTCCAGCTCAGGGTTCTTCACTGCGTCATACCGCCAAATCAATTTTCATTTTGTTTTAAGTAGTGCAGGCTGCTGCACATTTTTTCAAAAAAATCCTATTAGTGTCTTTCCACCCGTCTCCAGCTAACTTGCGGAAAAACACTACATAGGATAACGTAGAGGAGGGTTTTTGGGCCTTGCAGCGCCGTTTACGGCTGTCTGCACGGTCTCCGTGTGACTGCAGCTCTATCTGTTGTCAGTTCAGCCCCCAAAAAATAAATAAATAATAAAGTTCACCAAACACACCAGTTACACCACTTTACATTTGTGTAGGCCACATTAGCTCATATTAAAGTCTAGTCCACACTTTAGAAAATTAGTGTTTCTTATACCTGTTAGGAGGAGTTGTTCAGGAATAAGCACACAAAGCCGTTAGTACTTTTCTGCTTATCTTTATCAGTCAACCAAGATGAAGAAGGCAGTGAGTAAGGCACGTGGGCGTGGGCGTGGGCGCGGAGCAGGGAGGGGACGTGGGGATTCTGTGCCTGCTGCGGGCACCGGTGACTCATCAGCACCCACTTTCACCAGGCAACAGTCGTTCATGCGCAGCTTTGTGTCAGAGCGCCGTACACCGCTGCTGCGTGAAGAACAAATTGAAGCCGTTGTCGGATGGATGGCAGCTAATGCATCAACTTCAATTAGTGCCACATCCTCTCAGACACAGAGCACTGGAGAGCAGCCATCTGTCTCTTCACCACCTGCCAAATTGCCCAGGCAGACAGAGAGCCCAGGACAGGAGCCGTCTCTACTTCTGTTCTCTGAATCTCTTGGCTTGGAAACAGGGGGCCAGCCAAGCAGCATTGGAGAAATGGAAGAAGAGGCAGGGTGCAGTGATGCCCAACAGCTTTTTCTCTCTTCCTCTGAAGAGGTGGGTGGGCCAGTGGCTCCGGTCACCACATCACAGGCCGCATCAGCTGATGATGACACTCAGGTGCCACTTACTGGTGCGTGCTCTGCTGCTGAGACTACCCAGGAGGAGCAGTTGGGGGCAGAGGGTAGTGTAGATGATGAGGTCCTTGACCCATCTTGGCGTGAGGGACAGGAAGGTGGTGGGAGCAGCTCTGAGGAAGAGATTCCCCGTACGGCCCAAAGAGGGAGAGGGAGGGGGAAGACTGCGGATCCTGCAGCCTCCGCTTTGGCACCCGTTAGGAGCATGTCTCTTCCAAAAGCCAAAAAGGGCGCTCCCAAGACTTGCAGTGCCTGGTCCTTTTTTGACACAGTTGCAGATGACATTTGCTATGTCAGATGCAAGGTGTGTCATCAAAAAGTCAAAAGAGGTCGAAATGTCAGCAACCTCAATACCTCCAACATGTGGAAACATGTGCGCAACAGGCACCCGGCGGAGTTAGAAAAACACACTGAAGAACTAGGCCAACCAACAGCGGCAGTAGGGTTGAGCGAAACGGGTCGATCATTTTCAAAAGTCGCCGACTTTTGGCTAAGTCGGCGTCTCATGAAACCCGATCCGACCCCTGTGCTTGTCGGCCATGCGGTACGCGACTTTCGCGCCAAAGTCGCGTTTCAATGACGCGAAAAGCGCCATTTCTCAGCCAATGAAGGTGAACGCAGAGTGTGGGCAGCGTGATGACATAGATCCTGGTCCCCACCATCTTAGAGAAGGGCATTGCAGTGATTGGCTTGCTGTCTGCGGCGTCACAGGGGCTATAAAGGGGCGTTCCCGCCGACCGCCATCTTACTGCTGCTGATCTGAGCTTAGGGACAGGTTGCTGCCGCTTCGTCAGAAGCAGGGAGAGCGTTAGGCAGGGTCCACTAACCACCAAACCGCTTGTGCTGCAGCGATTTCCACTGTCCAACACCACCTTCGGTGTGCAGGGACTGTGGAAGCTATTTTTTTTTTTTTTTCCCCTCAGCGCTGTAGCTCATTGGGCTGCCCTAGAAGGCTCCGTGATAGCTGTATTGCTGTGTGTACGCCACTGTGGAAACCAACTGCTTTTTTCAAAGCACATATCCTCTTGTTCCTTCCTTTCTGCACAGCTATCTTTTTTGTTTGTCCACACTTTTTATTTAATTTGTGCATCAGTCCACTCCTATTGCTGCCTGCCATACCTGGCTTACATTACTGCAGGGAGATAGTAATTGTAGGACAGTTTTTTTTTTTTTTTTGTTTTTTTTTTGTGGGAGATTAAGATTGGCATTTCTGCTACAGTGCCATCCCTGTGTGTGCCATCTCTCACTGAGTGGGCCATAGAAAGCCTATTTATTTTTTCCGTGATTTGTGTTCTAAAATCTACCTCAACACAAAAACACTACATCAATCAGTGGGAGAAAAATATTGGCCTCAGTCAGGGCTTGTGTGCCACTGCTGTGTGTGCTATCTCTCATTCAGTGGGCTATAGCAAGCCTATTTTTTTTTTTTTTTTTTAATATTATTTGGTTTCTAAAGTCTCCCTGAAAAAAAAAAAAAAACTAAAAAAACAGTGGGAGAGTAATATTGCCCTTTCAGCTTGTGTGCCAGTCTTGACTCCTGGGTGTGCCACCTCTCTCCCTCTCATTCAGTGGGCCATAGAAAGCCTATTTATTTTTTTTTTTAAATATTATTGGGTTTCTAAAGTCTCCCTGAAAAAACAAAAAATACATAAAAAAACAGTGGGAGAGTAATATTGCCCTTTCAGCTTGTGTGCCAGTCTTGACTCCTGGGTGTGCCACCTCTCTCCCTTTCATTCAGTGGGCCATAGAAAGCCTATTTATTTTTTCCGTGATTTGTGTTCTAAATTCTACCTCAACACAAAAACACTACATCAATCAGTGGGAGAAAAATATTGGCCTCAGTCAGGGCTTGTGTGCCACTGCTGTGTGTGCTATCTCTCATTCAGTGGGCTATAGCAAGCCTATTTTTTTTTTTTTTTTTTTTTTTTTTAATATTATTTGGTTTCTAAAGTCTCCCTGAAAAAAAAAAAAAAACCTAAAAAAACAGTGGGAGAGTAATATTGCCCTTTCAGCTTGTGTGCCAGTCTTGACTCCTGGGTGTGCCACCTCTCTCCCTCTCATTCAGTGGGCCATAGAAAGCCTATTTATTTATTTTTTTTAATATTATTTGGTTTCTAATTCTCCCTGAAAAAAAAAAAAAAAACCTAAAAAAACAGTGGGAGAATAATATTGCCCTTTCAGCTTGTGTGCCAGTCTTGACTCCTGGGTGTGCCACCTCTCTCCCTCTCATTCAGTGGGCCATAGAAAGCCTATTTATTTATTTTTTTAAATATTATTGGGTTTCTAAAGTCTCCCTGAAAAAACAAAAAATACATAAAAAAACAGTGGGAGAGTAATATTGCCCTTTCAGCTTGTGTGCCAGTCTTGACTCCTGGGTGTGCCACCTCTCTCCCTTTCATTCAGTGGGCCATAGAAAGCCTATTTATTTTTTCCATGATTTGTGTTCTAAATTCTACCTCAACACAAAAACACTACATCAATCAGTGGGAGAAAAATATTGGCCTCAGTCAGGGCTTGTGTGCCACTGCTGTGTGTGCTATCTCTCATTCAGTGGGCTATAGCAAGCCTATTTTTTTTTTTTTTTTTTTTTTTTTAATATTATTTGGTTTCTAAAGTCTCCCTGAAAAAAAAAAAAAAACCTAAAAAAACAGTGGGAGAGTAATATTGCCCTTTCAGCTTGTGTGCCAGTCTTGACTCCTGGGTGTGCCACCTCTCTCCCTCTCATTCAGTGGGCCATAGAAAGCCTATTTATTTTTTTTTTTAATATTATTTGGTTTCTAATTCTCCCTGAAAAAAAAAAAAAAAACCTAAAAAAACAGTGGGAGAATAATATTGCCCTTTCAGCTTGTGTGCCAGTCTTGACTCCTGGGTGTGCCACCTCTCTCCCTCTCATTCAGTGGGCCATAGAAAGCCTATTTATTTATTTTTTAAAATATTATTGGGTTTCTAAAGTCTCCCTGAAAAAACAAAAAATACATAAAAAAACAGTGGGAGAGTAATATTGCCCTTTCAGCTTGTGTGCCAGTCTTGACTCCTGGGTGTGCCACCTCTCTCCCTTTCATTCAGTGGGCCATAGAAAGCCTATTTATTTTTTCCGTGATTTGTGTTCTAAATTCTACCTCAACACAAAAACACTACATCAATCAGTGGGAGAAAAATATTGGCCTCAGTCAGGGCTTGTGTGCCACTGCTGTGTGTGCTATCTCTCATTCAGTGGGCTATAGCAAGCCTATTTTTTTTTTTTTTTTTAATATTATTTGGTTTCTAAAGTCTCCCTGAAAAAAAAAAAAAACCTAAAAAAACAGTGGGAGAGTAATATTGCCCTTTCAGCTTGTGTGCCAGTCTTGACTCCTGGGTGTGCCACCTCTCTCCCTCTCATTCAGTGGGCCATAGAAAGCCTATTTATTTTTTTTTTTTAATATTATTTGGTTTCTAATTCTCCCTGAAAAAAAAAAAAAAACCTAAAAAAACAGTGGGAGAATAATATTGCCCTTTCAGCTTGTGTGCCAGTCTTGACTCCTGGGTGTGCCACCTCTCTCCCTCTCATTCAGTGGGCCATAGAAAGCCTATTTATTTTTTTTTTTTAATATTATTTGGTTTCTAAAGTCTCCCTGAAAAAAAAAAAAAAACCTAAAAAAACAGTGGGAGAGTAATATTGCCCTTTCAGCTTGTGTGCCAGTCTTGACTCCTGGGTGTGCCACCTCTCTCCCTCTCATTCAGTGGGCCATAGAAAGCCTATTTATTTATTTTTTTTAATATTATTTGGTTTCTAATTCTCCCTGAAAAAAAAAAAAAAAACCTAAAAAAACAGTGGGAGAATAATATTGCTCTTTCAGCTTGTGTGCCAGTCTTGACTCCTGGGTGTGCCACCTCTCTCCCTCTCATTCAGTGGGCCATAGAAAGCCTATTTATTTTTTTTTTAAAATATTATTGGGTTTCTAAAGTCTCCCTGAAAAAACAAAAAATACATAAAAAAACAGTGGGAGAGTAATATTGCCCTTTCAGCTTGTGTGCCAGTCTTGACTCCTGGGTGTGCCACCTCTCTCCCTTTCATTCAGTGGGCCATAGAAAGCCTATTTATTTTTTCCGTGATTTGTGTTCTAAATTCTACCTCAACACAAAAACACTACATCAATCAGTGGGAGAAAAATATTGGCCTCAGTCAGGGCTTGTGTGCCGCTGCTGTGTGTGCTATCTCTCATTCAGTGGGCTATAGCAAGCCTATTTTTTATTTTTTTTATTTTTTTTAATATTATTTGGTTTCTAAAGTCTCCCTGAAAAAAAAAAAAAAACCTAAAAAAACAGTGGGAGAGTAATATTGCCCTTTCAGCTTGTGTGCCAGTCTTGACTCCTGGGTGTGCCACCTCTCTCCCTCTCATTCAGTGGGCCATAGAAAGCCTTTTTTTTTTTTGGTTTTTTTAATATTATTTGGTTTCTAAAGTCTCCCTGAAAAAAACAAAAAAAACATAAAAAACAGTGGGAGAGTAATATTGCCCTTTCAGCTTGTGCGCCAGTCTTGACTCCTGGTTGTGCCACCTCTCTCTCTCTAATTGTGGGCCATAGAAAGCCTTTTTTTTTTTTTTTTTTTTAATATTATTTGGTTTCTAAAGTCTCCCTGAGAAAAAAAAAAAAATAAATTAGGTGGGAGATTAATATTGACATTAGTGCTTGAGTGACAGTCCTGCGTGTGTGTCATCTCTGTGATTTTGTGCCACAGAAAACAGAGTGTGTAACATTGTGCCTGATTTTCCTTGTGGTCTCACCAACCTGTTAAGGGATATTGAAATCATACTGAAGTTATAGCTCACCGTGTAAGTTGTTTGACAGCAACAAATAAAGTTACTTTGGTTAAGATTTTAAAACAATGAGGAAGTCTGGTGCAAGAGGTCGTCGTGGGCGTTCATTGTCAGCTGGTAATGATGGTAGTGGTAGTGGAGCATCAGGTGGTCGTGGGGATAAAAATATTCCACCTAAGTCTGGAGCTGTGGAGCCAGTTTCGTCGTCAGGCTACACAAGGCCTCGAACGCTCTCTTTTCTGGGAGTAGGAAAACCGCTTTTAAAGGCGGAGCAGCAACAGCAAGTTTTGGCTTACATTGCAGACTCAGCCTCTAGCTCTTTTGCCTCCTCTTCCGAAACTGGTAAATGTAAAAGCAGCGCGTTGCTTGTGGATGTTCACGGTCAGGGACAAGTCGCTTCCTTGTCCTCCTCAGCAAAAACTACAACAAGAGAGAAGGATGCAGCAGGCGACACAACGGGTCACTCCATGGAGCTCTTTACACATACCGTCCCTGGCTTAGAAAGTGAAACATTTAACAGGCCATGCCCATTACAAGTATATTCTGACATGGAGTGCACTGATGCACAGCCACAGCCAGAGTACTATGCTGCTCCTTTGACTCAGACCACCACATTGCCCTCTCAGGGTACAGATCCACAATCAGACCCTGATGAGACTATGTTGCCCCGCCACGAACGCTATACCACCGACCGACACAGTGACACAGACGAAGTTGCACACGAGCTCGAAGAGGAGGTAATAGATGACCCAGTTATTGACCCCGATTGGCAGCCATTGGGGGAACAGGGTGCAGGCGGCAGTAGTTCAGAAGCGGAGGTGGAGGAGGGGCCGCAGCAGGCATCAACATCGCAACAGGTTCCATCTGCCGGGCCCGTATCTGGACCAAAACGCGTGTCAAAGCCAAAACCTGTTGGAGCACAGCGTTGCCATCCGGTTAAAGCTCAGTCTGCAATCCCTGAAAAGGGATCCGAGTCTAGGAAGAGTGCAGTCTGGCATTTTTTTAAACAACATCCAACTGATCAGCGCAAAGTCATCTGTCAAAAATGTTCAACTAGCTTAAGCAGAGGTCAGAATCTGAAAAGTCTAAATACTAGTTGCATGCATAGACACTTAACCACCATGCATTTTCAAGCCTGGACTAACTACCAAACGTCCCTCAAGGTTGTAGCACCCTCGGCCAATGAAGCTAGTCAGCAACGCAACATCCCTTCCGTCACTGTAAGGCCACCATTTTCCGCACCACCGGCAGTATCTGTGCAGGTTTCTTTGCCAGCCAAAAGCAGTCAGGGTCAGGGAATCACCAGTTTTGTAGGAGGAAATATTGCATCTAGGGCACCGGCGGAAACAATACCGTCTCCAACCGTCTCTCAGTCTGCCATGTACACCGGCACACCCGAAAGTTCCACGATCTCCAGCTCTCCAGTCCAGCTCACCCTACATGAGACTCTGGTTAGAAAAAGGAAGTACTTATCCTCGCATCCGCGTACACAGGGTTTTAACGCCCACATAGCTAGACTAATCTCGTTAGAGATGATGCCCTACCGGTTAGTTGAAAGCGAAGCTTTCAAAGCCCTGATGGAGTACGCTGAACCACGATACGAGCTACCCAGTCGACACTTTTTTTCCAGAAAAGCCATCCCAGCCCTGCACCAGCATGTTAAACAGCGCATCGTCCATGCACTCAGGCAATCTGTGAGTACAAAGGTGCACCTGACTACAGATGCATGGACCAGTAGGCATGGCCAGGGACGTTATGTGTCCATCACGGCACACTGGGTGAATGTGGTGGATGCAGGGTCCACAGGCGACATCAATTTAGGGACAGTTGTGCCTAGCCCACGGTCTAGGAAACAGTTGGCTGTAGGCGTTCGCACCCCCTCCTCCTCCTCCTCCTCGTCCTCCTGCAGAAGCTACAGCTCTTCCACAGAACGCAGTCTGCCAACCACTCCATCGGCAGATGACACTGTTGCACACCAGTTGTCCCATTATGGGCCAGCTACTGCCAAGCGTCAGCAGGCTGTATTGGCTATGAAGTGCTTGGGCGACAATAGACACACCGCGGAAGTTCTGTCCGAGTTCTTGCAACAAGAAACGCAGTCGTGGCTGGGCACAGTAGATCTTGAGGCAGGCAAGGTAGTGAGTGATAACGGAAGGAATTTCATGGCTGCCATCTCCCTTTCCCAACTGAAACACATTCCTTGCCTGGCTCACACCTTAAACCTGGTGGTGCAGTGCTTATTGAAAACTTATCCTGGGTTCTCCGACCTGCTCCTCAAAGTGCGTGCACTTTGCTCACATATCCGACGTTCGCCTGTACACGCCAGCCGTATGCAGACCTATCAGCGGTCTTTGAACCTTCCCCAGCATCGCCTAATCATAGACGTTGCAACAAGGTGGAACTCAACACTGCACATGCTTCAGAGACTGTGCGAACAGAGGCGTGCTGTTATTTATTTGTGGGAGGATACACGGGCAGGCAGTAGGATGGCAGACATGGAGTTGTCAGGTGTGCAGTGGTCTAAGATACAAGACATGTGTCAAGTCCTTCAGTGCTTTGAGGAATGCACACGGCTGGTTAGTGCAGACAACGCCGTAATAAGCATGAGCATCCCCCTAATGCGTCTGCTGATGCAAAGTTTGACGCACATAAAGGAGCAGGCGTCTGCACCAGAGGAAGAGGAAAGCCTTGATGACAGTCAGCCATTGTCTGGTCAGGGCAGTGTACAGGACGAGGTAGCGGGCGAAGAGGAGGTGGAGGACGAGGAGGATGATGGGGATGAGTATATTTTTAATGCCGAACCTTTCCCGGGGGCACAGGAATTTGGTTGCGTGTCACGGCCGGGTTCTGGTTTTTTGAGGGACACAAGTGACGTAGATTTGCCTGCAACTGCCCCTCAACCAATCACAACCGGAGATTTGACAACTGGAACTTTGGCCCACATGGCGGATTATGCCTTACGTATCCTAAAAAGGGACACACGCATTACGAAAATGATGAACGATGACGATTACTGGTTGGCCTGCCTCCTTGATCCACGCTATAAAGGCAAATTGCAAAATATTATGCCACATGAGAACTTGGAACTAATATTAGCAACCAAACAATCAACTCTTGTTGACCGTTTGCTTCAGGCATTCCCAGCACACAGCGCACGTGATCGTTCTCACACGAGCTCCAGGGGGCAGCAGACTAGGAGTGTTAGGGGTGCACACATCAGAAGTGGCGTTGGACAGAGGGGTTTTCTGACCAGGTTGTGGAGTGATTTTGCTATGACCGCAGACAGGACAGGTACTGCTGCATCAATTGAAAGTGACAGGAGACAACATTTGTCCAGTATGGTTACTAACTATTTTTCATCCCTTATCGATGTTCTCCCTCAACCGTCATTCCCATTTGATTACTGGGCCTCCAAATTAGACACCTGGCCAGAATTGGCAGAATATGCATTGCAGGAGCTTGCTTGCCCGGCAGCAAGTGTCCTATCAGAAAGAGTATTCAGTGCTGCAGGTTCAATATTAACCGAAAAAAGGACTCGTCTGGCTACCCAAAATGTTGACGATCTAACATTCATTAAAATGAACCACAACTGGATTTCGAAATCTTTTGCCCCACCTTGCCCGGCCGACACCTAGCTTTCCTATGAAAAGCTCTTGCCTGTGAATTACTTTTCTAATGTCTAATTTGCTGCAGCTGATTGTACAGCATACGACATGTTTACACCTCCCTAAATGGCAAAACTCCCCACACGGGGCCGTGGTATCGCGACTTGGCGCAAGCACCCGTGAGACTGCTGTTTGTCTGAAGAGGTGGGTGTGCTCGCTTTTGGTTGACGGCATTGCTACTGGGTCCCTCATAGTACAATGTAGTGTCTCTGGCGGTGGTGGTGCGCACCCAACGTCAGACACACCGTTGTAACATGAGGGGCCCTGGGGCGGTCCCGCCGGCCTCAAGAGAGTTCCCCCCTACCCCAGCTCAAAATGTGCTCTACCACGTGCAAAATTATGTCGCACAGCTCCACCAATCTTTAGTCTATTCGCTGACATCATTCAATGTCTGGCACTGACAATACAAATTTGTAGACATCTATGATGCAACTTAAAGTAGTCTGTGTCTGTGTCCTATATTGGCACCATTAAATAGTTACTGCCAAATTACTATGTCAGAAACTCAGTAGATGAGCCCACCCCTGTACCTAAGTATGCCACCTTTTTTTTTTGTTTTGGTTGTTTTGCGAGACATTAACATCTATTTATATTTTGGGAGTACTGGGACAGACACTCCTTGCACTACTCCTCCACTCACCACCAAGCTGCCTGTGTATCCATGTAACCGCTGTAAAACTGCCATGAGCCTATTGTTTGTTATTTTAGGCCTTTGATAGCCTGTCTGCGGCCCCTACTTGCAATACTCCTCCACTGACCACCAAGCTGCCTGCCCGTGTATCCATGTAACCGCTGTGAAACTGCCATGAGCCTATTGTTTGTTATGTTAGGCCTTTGATAGCCTGTCTGCGGTCCCTACTTTAAATACTCCTCCACTGACCAGACCACTGCTGCCCGTGTACCCCTGGAACCAATTATAAAGTGCCTACAGCCAGCCCATTTTCTTATGTTAGGCCTTTGAAGCCTGTCTGCGGTCCCTACTTTAAATACTCCTCCACTGACCAGACCACTGCTGCCCGTGTACCCCTGGAACCAATTATAAAGTGCCTACAGCCAGCCCATTTTCTTATGTTAGGCCTTTGAAGCCTGTCTGCGGTCCCTACTTTAAATACTCCTCCACTCACCACCACCAAGCTGCCTGCCCGTGTATCCATGTAACCGCTGTGAAACTGCCATGAGCCTATTGTTTGTTATGTTAGGCCTTTGATAGCCTGTCTGCGGTCCCTACTTTAAATACTCCTCCACTGACCAGACCACTGCTGCCCGTGTACCCCTGGAACCAATTATAAAGTGCCTACAGCCAGCCCATTTTCTTATGTTAGGCCTTTGAAGCCTGTCTGCGGTCCCTACTTTAAATACTCCTCCACTGACCACCAAGCTGCCTGCCCGTGTATCCATGTAACCGCTGTAAAACTGCCATGAGCCTATTGTTTGTTATTTTAGGCCTTTGATAGCCTGTCTGCGGTCCCTACTTTAAATACTCCTCCACTGACCACCAAGCTGCCTGCCCGTGTATCCATGTAACCGCTGTAAAACTGCCATGAGCCTATTGTTTGTTATTTTAGGCCTTTGATAGCCTGTCTGCGGCCCCTACTTGCAATACTCCTCCACTGACCACCAAGCTGCCTGCCCGTGTATCCATGTAACCGCTGTAAAACTGCCATGAGCCTATTGTTTGTTATTTTAGGCCTTTGATAGCCTGTCTGCGGTCCCTACTTTAAATACTCCTCCACTGACCACCAAGCTGCCTGCCCGTGTATCCATGTAACCGCTGTGAAACTGCCATGAGCCTATTGTTTGTTATGTTAGGCCTTTGATAGCCTGTCTGCGGTCCCTACTTTAAATACTCCTCCACTGACCAGACCACTGCTGCCCGTGTACCCCTGGAACCAATTATAAAGTGCCTACAGCCAGCCCATTTTCTTATGTTAGGCCTTTGAAGCCTGTCTGCGGTCCCTACTTTAAATACTCCTCCACTGACCAGACCACTGCTGCCCGTGTACCCCTGGAACCAATTATAAAGTGCCTACAGCCAGCCCATTTTCTTATGTTAGGCCTTTGAAGCCTGTCTGCGGTCCCTACTTTAAATACTCCTCCACTGACCAGACCACTGCTGCCCGTGTACCCCTGGAACCAATTATAAAGTGCCTACAGCCAGCCCATTTTCTTATGTTAGGCCTTTGAAGCCTGTCTGCGGTCCCTACTTTAAATACTCCTCCACTGACCACCAAGCTGCCTGCCCGTGTATCCATGTAACCGCTGTAAAACTGCCATGAGCCTATTGTTTGTTATTTTAGGCCTTTGATAGCCTGTCTGCGGTCCCTACTTTAAATACTCCTCCACTGACCACCAAGCTGCCTGCCCGTGTATCCATGTAACCGCTGTAAAACTGCCATGAGCCTATTGTTTGTTATTTTAGGCCTTTGATAGCCTGTCTGCGGCCCCTACTTGCAATACTCCTCCACTGACCACAATGCTGCCTGGAGTGCCTGCCTGTGTATCCATGTAACCGATGTAAAACTGCCATGACTGCCTACTGTTTGTTATTTTAGGCCTTTGATAGCCTGTCTGCAGCCCCTACTTGCAATACTCCTCCACTGACCACACCAATGCTGCCCGTGTACCCCTGGAACCTATTTAAAAGTTCATAGAGCCTAGTTATATATTTTATTTACTATTAATAAGGCCATGATGGACTACGCTGTACCACGCTACAAGCTAACCAGTCGACACTTCTTTTGCGAGAAAAGCCATCCCAACCCTCCACCAGCATGTAGAAGACCGCATTGTCCATGCACTCTGGCAATCTGTGAGTACAAAGGTGCACCTGACAACAGACGCATGGACCTGTAGGCATGGCCACGGAAGATTACGTGTCCATTACGGCGCAATGGGTTAATGTGGTGGATGCATGGTCCACAGGGGACAGCCTACTAAGTCTGTCTGCAGTCCCTAATTCAAATTGTCCTCCACTGTCTAAATCGGAACTTCCACCTTCTGGCTTTCGGCCTATAGTATCAGAAATTAAACTGCATTTGGCCTTCAACTTTGGTTAGGGCCTACTAACGGCTTCTGCCCCTCCCTGGTGTTGCCCTCAACTAAATAAAGCTGAGCTTCAACCTTCTGCTCCAAATTACCATTTTGAAAAATGCAATAGGCTTTTCAGGCCTACTAAAGGTGTCTGTCTGTGTGCCCCTGCCTGGTGTTGTCCTCAACTAAATAAAGCTGAGCTTCAACCTTCCGGCTCTCATTAAGTGGTTTTAAAAAAAAAAAATGGTGGTTAGGGCCTACTAACGGCTTCTGCCCCTCCCTGGTGTTGCCCTCAACTAAATAAAGCTGAGCTTCAACCTTCTGCTCCAAATTACCATTTTGAAAAATGCAATAGGCTTTTCCGGCCTACTAAAGGTGTCTGTCTGTGTGCCCCTCCCTGGTGTTGTCCTCAACTAAATAAAGCTGAGCTTCAACCTTCCGGCTCTCATTATGTGGTTTTAAAAAAAAAAATGGTGGTTAGGGCCTACTAACGGCTTCTGCCCCTCCCTGGTGTTGTCCTCAACTAAATAAAGCTGAGCTTCAACCTTCCGGCTCTCATTATGTGGTTTTAAAAAAAAAAATGGTGGTTAGGGCCTACTAACGGCTTCTGCCCCTCCCTGGTGTTGCCCTCAACTAAATAAAGCTGAGCTTCAACCTTCTGCTCCAAATTACCATTTTGAAAAATGCAATAGCCTTTTCAGGCCTACAAAAGGTGTCTGTCTGTGTGCCCCTCCCTGGTGTTGTCCTCAACTAAATAAAGCTGAGCTTCAACCTTCCGGCTCTCATTATGTGGTTTTTAAAAAAAAAATGGTGGTTAGGGCCTACTAACGGCTTCTGCCCCTCCCTGGTGTTGTCCTCAACTAAATAAAGCTGAGCTTCAACCTTCCGGCTCTCATTATGTGGTTTTAAAAAAAAAAATGGTGGTTAGGGCCTACTAACGGCTTCTGCCCCTCCCTGGTGTTGTCCTCAACTAAATAAAGCTGAGCTTCAACCTTCCGGCTCTCATTATGTGGTTTTAAAAAAAAAAATGGTGGTTAGGGCCTACTAACGGCTTCTGCCCCTCCCTGGTGTTGCCCTCAACTAAATAAAGCTGAGCTTCAACCTTCTGCTCCAAATTACCATTTTGAAAAATGCAATAGGCTTTTCAGGCCTACTAAAGGTGTCTGTCTGTGTGCCCCTCCCTGGTGTTGTCCTCAACTAAATAAAGCTGAGCTTCAACCTTCCGGCTCTCATTATGTGGTTTTAAAAAAAAAAATGGTGGTTAGGGCCTACTAACGGCTTCTGCCCCTCCCTGGTGTTGCCCTCAACTAAATAAAGCTGAGCTTCAACCTTCTGCTCCAAATTACCATTTTGAAAAATGCAATAGGCTTTTCAGGCCTACAAAAGGTGTCTGTCTGTGTGCCCCTCCCTGGTGTTGTCCTCAACTAAATAAAGCTGAGCTTCAACCTTCCGGCTCTCATTATGTGGTTTTAAAAAAAAAAATGGTGGTTAGGGCCTACTAACGGCTTCTGCCCCTCCCTGGTGTTGTCCTCAACTAAATAAAGCTGAGCTTCAACCTTCCGGCTCTCATTATGTGGTTTTAAAAAAAAAAATGGTGGTTAGGGCCTACTAACGGCTTCTGCCCCTCCCTGGTGTTGCCCTCAACTAAATAAAGCTGAGCTTCAACCTTCTGCTCCAAATTACCATTTTGAAAAATGCAATAGGCTTTTCAGGCCTACTAAAGGTGTCTGTCTGTGTGCCCCTCCCTGGTGTTGTCCTCAACTAAATAAAGCTGAGCTTCAACCTTCCGGCTCTCATTATGTGGTTTTAAAAAAAAAAATGGTGGTTAGGGCCTACTAACGGCTTCTGCCCCTCCCTGGTGTTGCCCTCAACTAAATAAAGCTGAGCTTCAACCTTCTGCTCCAAATTACCATTTTGAAAAATGCAATAGGCTTTTCAGGCCTACTAAAGGTGTCTGTCTGTGTGCCCCTCCCTGGTGTTGTCCTCAACTAAATAAAGCTGAGCTTCAACCTTCCGGCTCTCATTATGTGGTTTTAAAAAAAAAAATGGTGGTTAGGGCCTACTAACGGCTTCTGCCCCTCCCTGGTGTTGTCCTCAACTAAATAAAGCTGAGCTTCAACCTTCCGGCTCTCATTATGTGGTTTTAAAAAAAAAAATGGTGGTTAGGGCCTACTAACGGCTTCTGCCCCTCCCTGGTGTTGCCCTCAACTAAATAAAGCTGAGCTTCAACCTTCTGCTCCAAATTACCATTTTGAAAAATGCAATAGGCTTTTCAGGCCTACAAAAGGTGTCTGTCTGTGTGCCCCTCCCTGGTGTTGTCCTCAACTAAATAAAGCTGAGCTTCAACCTTCCGGCTCTCATTATGTGGTTTTAAAAAAAAAAATGGTGGTTAGGGCCTACTAACGGCTTCTGCCCCTCCCTGGTGTTGTCCTCAACTAAATAAAGCTGAGCTTCAACCTTCCGGCTCTCATTATGTGGTTTTAAAAAAAAAAATGGTGGTTAGGGCCTACTAACGGCTTCTGCCCCTCCCTGGTGTTGTCCTCAACTAAATAAAGCTGAGCTTCAACCTTCCGGCTCTCATTATGTGGTTTTAAAAAAAAAAATGGTGGTTAGGGCCTACTAACGGCTTCTGCCCCTCCCTGGTGTTGTCCTCAACTAAATAAAGCTGAGCTTCAACCTTCCGGCTCTCATTAAGTGGTTTTAAAAAAAAAAAATGGTGGTTAGGGCCTACTAACGGCTTCTGCCCCTCCCTGGTGTTGTCCTCAACTAAATAAAGCTGAGCTTCAACCTTCCGGCTCTCATTATGTGGTTTTAAAAAAAAAAATGGTGGTTAGGGCCTACTAACGGCTTCTGCCCCTCCCTGGTGTTGCCCTCAACTAAATAAAGCTGAGCTTCAACCTTCTGCTCCAAATTACCATTTTGAAAAATGCAATAGGCTTTTCAGGCCTACTAAAGGTGTCTGTCTGTGTGCCCCTCCCTGGTGTTGTCCTCAACTAAATAAAGCTGAGCTTCAACCTTCCGGCTCTCATTATGTGGTTTTAAAAAAAAAAATGGTGGTTAGGGCCTACTAACGGCTTCTGCCCCTCCCTGGTGTTGCCCTCAACTAAATAAAGCTGAGCTTCAACCTTCTGCTCCAAATTACCATTTTGAAAAATGCAATAGGCTTTTCAGGCCTACTAAAGGTGTCTGTCTGTGTGCCCCTCCCTGGTGTTGTCCTCAACTAAATAAAGCTGAGCTTCAACCTTCCGGCTCTCATTATGTGGTTTTTAAAAAAAAAATGGTGGTTAGGGCCTACTAACGGCTTCTGCCCCTCCCTGGTGTTGTCCTCAACTAAATAAAGCTGAGCTTCAACCTTCCGGCTCTCATTATGTGGTTTTAAAAAAAAAAATGGTGGTTAGGGCCTACTAACGGCTTCTGCCCCTCCCTGGTGTTGCCCTCAACTAAATAAAGCTGAGCTTCAACCTTCTGCTCCAAATTACCATTTTGAAAAATGCAATAGGCTTTTCAGGCCTACAAAAGGTGTCTGTCTGTGTGCCCCTCCCTGGTGTTGTCCTCAACTAAATAAAGCTGAGCTTCAACCTTCCGGCTCTCATTATGTGGTTTTAAAAAAAAAAATGGTGGTTAGGGCCTACTAACGGCTTCTGCCCCTCCCTGGTGTTGTCCTCAACTAAATAAAGCTGAGCTTCAACCTTCCGGCTCTCATTATGTGGTTTTAAAAAAAAAAATGGTGGTTAGGGCCTACTAACGGCTTCTGCCCCTCCCTGGTGTTGTCCTCAACTAAATAAAGCTGAGCTTCAACCTTCCGGCTCTCATTATGTGGTTTTAAAAAAAAAAATGGTGGTTAGGGCCTACTAACGGCTTCTGCCCCTCCCTGGTGTTGCCCTCAACTAAATAAAGCTGAGCTTCAACCTTCTGCTCCAAATTACCATTTTGAAAAATGCAATAGGCTTTTCAGGCCTACTAAAGGTGTCTGTCTGTGTGCCCCTGCCTGGTGTTGTCCTCAACTAAATAAAGCTGAGCTTCAACCTTCCGGCTCTCATTAAGTGGTTTTAAAAAAAAAAAATGGTGGTTAGGGCCTACTAACGGCTTCTGCCCCTCCCTGGTGTTGCCCTCAACTAAATAAAGCTGAGCTTCAACCTTCTGCTCCAAATTACCATTTTGAAAAATGCAATAGGCTTTTCAGGCCTACTAAAGGTGTCTGTCTGTGTGCCCCTCCCTGGTGTTGTCCTCAACTAAATAAAGCTGAGCTTCAACCTTCCGGCTCTCATTATGTGGTTTTAAAAAAAAAAATGGTGGTTAGGGCCTACTAACGGCTTCTGCCCCTCCCTGGTGTTGTCCTCAACTAAATAAAGCTGAGCTTCAACCTTCCGGCTCTCATTATGTGGTTTTAAAAAAAAAAATGGTGGTTAGGGCCTACTAACGGCTTCTGCCCCTCCCTGGTGTTGTCCTCAACTAAATAAAGCTGAGCTTCAACCTTCCGGCTCTCATTATGTGGTTTTAAAAAAAAAAATGGTGGTTAGGGCCTACTAACGGCTTCTGCCCCTCCCTGGTGTTGCCCTCAACTAAATAAAGCTGAGCTTCAACCTTCTGCTCCAAATTACCATTTTGAAAAATGCAATAGGCTTTTCAGGCCTACAAAAAGTGTCTGTCTGTGTGCCCCTCCCTGGTGTTGTCCTCAACTAAATAAAGCTGAGCTTCAACCTTCCGGCTCTCATTATGTGGTTTTAAAAAAAAAAATGGTGGTTAGGGCCTACTAACGGCTTCTGCCCCTCCCTGGTGTTGTCCTCAACTAAATAAAGCTGAGCTTCAACCTTCCGGCTCTCATTATGTGGTTTTAAAAAAAAAAATGGTGGTTAGGGCCTACTAACGGCTTCTGCCCCTCCCTGGTGTTGTCCTCAACTAAATAAAGCTGAGCTTCAACCTTCCGGCTCTCATTAAGTGGTTTTAAAAAAAAAAATGGTGGTTAGGGCCTACTAACGGCTTCTGCCCCTCCCTGGTGTTGTCCTCAACTAAATAAAGCTGAGCTTCAACCTTCCGGCTCTCATTAAGTGGTTTTAAAAAAAAAATGGTGGTTAGGGCCTACTAACGGCTTCTGCCCCTCCCTGGTGTTGCCCTCAACTAAATAAAGCTGAGCTTCAACCTTCTGCTCCAAATTACCATTTTGAAAAATGCAATAGGCTTTTCAGGCCTACTAAAGGTGTCTGTCTGTGTGCCCCTGCCTGGTGTTGCCCTCAACTAAATAAAGCTGAGCTTCAACCTTCTGCTCCAAATTACCATTTTAAAAAATGCAATAGGCTTTTCCGGCCTACTAAAGGTGTCTGCCCCTCCCTGGTGTTGTCCTCAACTGAACAAAGCTGAGCTTCCACATTCTGGCTTTCGCCCTATACTATCAGATATTAAACTGCATTTGGCCTACTAGTGTGGTTAGGCCCTTGAAACAGTGTCTGCTGCTCTTGGGTTTGCTACTCCACTGAACAAAGCAATGCCGCCTGTTTAGTCCTGTTACCAATTTTGAACTGCATGCAGCCTACTTTATTCTTTGGCCCTATATCTGTTTCCTCCTCATCCTGCCCATTGCCCAGCCACTGCTAAATGAGTCTGCTGGTACATTGACCTAGACCACTACATTCCCCTTGTACTCTACACAGCCAGAATCTGTCCCTGCTGAAAGTAAGGTTCCCCTTCCCGCATGTTATACCACCTTACACAGGGACAAAGAGGAAGGTGCAGATGAAAGTGCAGGTTCCTTCATCAGGTGGGGGGGCATACTCGTTGGCGACGTCACTGGCACAGGGCCCCTCAGAGTACGCAAAAGTGTCGCTGCTGGTGGGAGGCGCCCCCGCCATGCAAACACACCGCCGTACTTTGAGGGGCCCTGTGCCAGTGGCAATGCGAACGAGTGGGCCCCCCCCCTGCTTGCTCAGGATCACAGCACTTGCAACTTTTAAATACTTACCTTTCCCTGCAACACCGCCGTGACGTAGTCCGCATTTCCTGGGCCCACGAAAAACTTGAGCCAGCCCTACTCCCCCCACAACTTTCCCCCAATTCCCTATGCCCAACTATTATTATACAGTTAATTAAGATTGGCAAGCTTCAGAAACAAGAATGGATGTTTTTGGCATTAAAATGGGCACTGTAGGTGTTTTCCTGGCCTCCACTCACTGCCGACTATGCTTCCCCATTGACTTGCATTGGGTTTCGTGTTTCGGTCGATCCCCGACTTTTAGCGATAATCGGCCGACTGCACTCGACTCGACTCTGGACAAAATCGGGTTTCCCAAAACCCTACTCGATCTTAAAAAAATGAAAGTCGCTCAACCCTAAGCGGCAGCTACCACCTCTTCAGCTCGTGTTGCCTCTTCCTCTAGCTCACACGCAGCTGGTTCGGCTTCCTCCCAGGATCGCCGTGGAAGAACCTCTGGCCCTGTTGTCCAGAGACCCGCTGTAATTCCACCCGCAGCACCACTTTCCCAGTCATCCACACACTCCCAGCCCAGTCTACAGCCATCGGTAGTACAGGCATGGGAGAAAAGGCGGCCTTTCTCGTCAAACCACGCACGAGCACAGGCTCTGACTGCAGGCATTGCCAAACTTCTGTCACTGGAAATGCTGTCATTCAGGCTGGTGGAGACTGACAGCTTCCGTGACTTGATGTCATTGGCAGTCGCACAGTACAATGTGCCCAGCCGCTTTTACTTCAGCAGGCAAGCCGTCCCTGCCCTGCACAAGCATGTGGAGGGACACATAAAACATGCGCTACTGAACGCCGTCAGTAGCAAGGTCCACCTCACCACCGATGCGTGGACCAGTCAACATGGACAGGGGCGATACCTTTCCCTCACTGCCCATTTGGTTAATGTCGTTGAGCCGGGTACAGACCGTGCGAGTGGCGCAGGACGTGTCCTGCCCACTCCAAGGATTGCAGGAATCCATTCTGTACGCATTGACTCCTCCTCTTACACCAGTTCCTCAGAATCATCGCTGCAGGAGCCGTCACAGTCCACCTCCACATGGACCCGTGATGAACGTGTACCTGTTACGACCGACATGAGCACAGCCGTGGCCAAACGTCAACAGGCCGTCTTGAAATTAATTTTTTTGGGGAATCGTAGCCACACAGCGCAGGAGCTCTGGAATGCCATCAAGCAGGAGAGCGATGTGTGGTTTGTGCCAGCGAATCTCCAGCCAGGCATGGTAGTGTGTGATAATGGCCGAAATCTGGTGGCAGCTCTGGGCCTCGGCAACCTCACTCACATCCCATGTCTGGCACATGTGCTCAATTTGGTCGTGCAGAGCTTTTTGAGGGACTATCCGGATCTTGATGCACTGCTGCACAAGGTCCGCCTAGAGTGTGCTCACTTGCGGCGTTCCAGCATGGCAAAAGCGCGCATTGCGGCTCTGCAGCGCCGACACCGCCTGCCGGAACATCGCATCATATGTGACCTACCTACCAGGTGGAATTCCACGTTACATATGTTGGAGCGGTTGTGTGAGCAGCAGCAAGCTGTAATGGAGTACCAGCTGCTTCAGGCGCAAAGAAGTTGCAGTCAGCGCCGTACAGACTTCACAACCACAGAGTGGGCCACTATGAATGACGTCTGCCAGGTTTTGCGTCCCTTTGATTATTCCACGCGGATGGCGAGTGCAGATGATGCACTAGTCAGCATGACTGTCCCCCTTATCTGCCTGCTTGAAAAATCACTGCAAGCGCTAAGGGATGATGTTGTGGAAGAGGTGGAGGATGAGGATTCACCATTTCCATCATCTTCTGGACAGTCAGCGCCACGTGGTTCCTCACAAACGCGTAGGCAGGGGACAGTTTGTGAGGAGCATGAGGAGGAGTCAATGGAGGAGGAAGACATCCGTCCAGAGGAGGGAGTTACCGAATTGTCCAGTACTCAGTGTGTACAGCGAGGGTGGGGTGATGATGACGAGCGGGCAGAGATGACGCCTCCAGCAGGGGACAGCGTTTCTTGTGCAGTTGGCAGTCTGCAGCACATGGTGGATTACATGCTGCAGTGCCTGAGAAACGACCGCCGCATCGCCCACATTCTCAACATGTCTGATTATTGGGTGTTCACCCTCCTCGATCCTCGCTACAGGGACAACGTAGAAAGCCTCATCACACCGTTGAACCGGGAGCGAAAAACGCGGGAGTACCAAGACACACTGGTCAATTCCATCATCTTCTCCATTCCAACTGAGAGAAGTGCTGCTAGTGCATTCCAAAGCAGCTCAGTGCGTCCAGGCAGTGGTGGAGGCTCTGCACAAAGAGGGAGCAGAAGCAGTGCCTCTGCCCAAGGCAAGACCAGTATGGCCCAACTGTGACACAGTTTTCTGTGCCCCCCACAAAAGTCTACACCATCACAGACGGCTCCAGTCAGCAGGAGGCAACGGTTCCGTCAGATGGTGACAGACTACATGTCTTGCCCTCTTGCTGTACTCCCAGACGGCTCTTCCCCTTTCAAGTTTTGGGTCTCAAAGCTGGATACATGGCCAGAGCTAAGCCAGTATGCATTGGAGGTGCTGTCTTGCCCTGCGGCCAGTGTATTATCAGAACGTGTCTTTAGTGCTGCAGGTGGTGTACTAACTGACCGTCGCATGCGACTATCCTCCGATAACGTTGACCGGCTTACTTTCCTGAAAATGAACAAGGCCTGGATCTCGCAGGAATTTGCCACTCCTCCTCCTGATTAAATAATTAGGTCACTGTATACGTTATCCAGGTCTCCTGTTGTGTTCATCTTTCTACCACCTGAACTTAAATTCCTGGGCTCCAACACCGCCAGTTGAGGCTCAGAAGTGCTGTCTGCACAGTCAAAACATACGACCCAGTGTTATTGGGTTTCAGTAACGTCAGCTGATCCCCAGCTGTGTAGCCGGCAATGTGTCATGCGACCGCCACGCTGACACAACAACTGAAATGTAAGGGAATCTGTCCCCCCCCCCCCAAGGCGTTTGTTACTGAAAGAGCCACCTTGTGCAGCAGTAATGCTGCACAAGGAAAAGGTAGCTATTTTGGTTTTGCTCCTTGCACACGCAGAACTTAACACTTATAAAATGTGTCCACTGATACCGTAAAACCGTCCCGGAGGTGAGGTGGGACTTTCCTTCGTAATATGACGCAGCACAGCCGTCATTCCTCCCCCCCGGCGCCGCGCCCCGGCTCCTCAGCGTTGTTTGATTCCGTCCCGGAGCCTGCGCTGTTATGTTATCCCGTGGCCAGGCACACTTAGCGCTGCCCGTCTTCTGGCATCATTTGGTGTCAGGATGGCTGCGCCTGTGCGGCCGCGCTGGCCGAGAGCCCGCCTCGCAGTGTCTTCTGATTTAATCCCACTGGGGGCCTGGGATCCATGGACATGCGCAGTGCATATCTGAACCTCCACATCTCACTCATCTCCCTATGGCTTCTTCAGACTGTTCGGTGTCAGCTGGTCCCTAATAGCATGCCACGGCCGTGACACCGCACAGTCTTAAGAAGCCGTAGGGAGGGGAGTGAGAGGCGAGGATATGCACTGCGCATGGCCATGGATCCCAGGCCCCCAGTGGGATTAAATCAGAAGACACTGCGAGGCGGGTTCTCGGCCAGCGCGGCCGCACAGGCGCAGCCATCCTGTCACCAAATGATGTCAGAAGATGGGCAGCGCTAAGTGTGCCTGGCCAAGGGATAACATAACAGCGCAGGCTCCGGGACGGAATCAAACTACGCTGAGGAGCCGGGGCGCGGCGCCGGGGGGGTAGGAATGACGGCTGTGCTGCGTCATATTACGAAGGAAAGTCCCACCTCCGTGACTGTTTCACGGTTTCAGGGGACACATTTTATAAGTGTTTAGTTCTGTGTTTGCAAGGAGCATGATGAAAAGAGCCACCTTTTCCTTTTGCATCTTTTGTGCTGCACAAGCTGGCTCTTTCAGCTACAAACGCCTTGGGGGGGGGTTAAAGGTTCCCTTTCGACTTTCTCAGGCTTCGGCCTACATTGTGTTCCTCTGCTTTTCCACCTGTCCCTGGGCTCCAACACCACTAGTTGCCGTCCAGAAGTGCTGTCCGCACAGTCTCAACAGTCCCTCCTCTGTTATTGGGGTTCAGTAACGTCAGCTGTTCCCCAGCTGTGTGTGTGGCAATCCCTCCTACCTCCTCCTCCTCCTCCACCTGTCCCTGGGCTCCAACACCGCTAGTTGTTGCCTGGTAGTGCTGTACGCAAAGTCCCAACAGTCCCTCCTCTGTTATTGGGGTTCAGTAACGTCAGCTGTTCCCCTGCTGTGTGTGTGGCAATCCCTCCTACCTCCTCCACCTCCTCCTCCTCCCCCTGTCCCTGGGCTCCAACACCGCTAGTTGTTGCCTGGTAGTGCTGTACGCACAGTCCCAACAGTCCCTCCTCTGTTATTGGGGTTCAGTAACGTCAGCTGTTCCCCAGCTGTGTGTGTGGCAATCCCTCCTACCTCCTCCACCTCCTCCTCCTCCACCTGTCCCTGGGCTCCAACACCGCTAGTTGTTGCCTGGTAGTGCTGTACGCACAGTCCCAACAGTCCCTCCTCTGTTATTGGGGTTCAGTAACGTCAGCTGTTCCCCAGCTGTGTGTGTGGCAATCCCTCCTACCTCCTCCTCCTCCTCCACCTGTCCCTGGGCTCCAACACCGCTAGTTGTTGCCTGGTAGTGCTGTACGCAAAGTCCCAACAGTCCCTCCTCTGTTATTGGGGTTCAGTAACGTCAGCTGTTCCCCTGCTGTGTGTGTGTGGCAATCCCTCCTACCTCCTCCTACCTCCTCCTCCTCCACCTGTCCCTGGGCTCCAACACCGCTAGTTGTTGCCTGGTAGTGCTGTACGCACAGTCCCAACAGTCCCTCCTCTGTTATTGGGGTTCAGTAACGTCAGCTGTTCCCCAGCTGTGTGTGTGGCAATCCCTCCTACCTCCTCCTCCTCCTCCACCTGTCCCTGGGCTCCAACACCGCTAGTTGTTGCCTGGTAGTGCTGTACGCAAAGTCCCAACAGTCCCTCCTCTGTTATTGGGGTTCAGTAACGTCAGCTGTTCCCCAGCTGTGTGTGTGGCAATCCCTCCTACCTCCTCCTACCTCCTCCTCCTCCACCTGTCCCTGGGCTCCAACACCGCTAGTTGCCGTCCAGAAGTGCTGTCCGCACAGTCCCAACAGTCGCTCCTCTGTTATTGGGGTTCAGTAACGTCAGCTGTTCCCCTGCTGTGTGTGTGGCAATCCCTCCTACCTCCTCCACCTCCTCCTCCTCCACCTGTCCCTGGGCTCCAACACCGCTAGTTGCCGTCCAGAAGTGCTGTCCGCACAGAGCCAAACACCTCGCCAATGTGTTAGTGGGGTTCAGCACCGCCAGCTGTTCCCCTGCTGTGCAGCCGGCAACGTGTACTGCGACCGCCACGCAGGCACAACAAGTTAAATTTAAGGGAACCTGTCCCCCCCCCCCCAGGCGTTTGTTACTGAAGGAGCCACCTTGTGCAGCATTAATGATGCAAAGTGAAAAAGTGCCTCTTTTCGTGGTGCTCCTTGCACATGCTGATCCTAACACTTATGAAAAGTGTCCCCTCCTACCGTGATACCGTCCGGTGGAACTTTCCTTTGTGATGTGACGCAGCACAGCCGTCATTCTTACCCCCTTGGCGCCGTGCGCCGCCTCCTCAGCGTTGTTTGAATCAGTCCCGGAGCCTGCGCTGTTAGGTTAGCCCTTGGCCATGCACACATTTTGCGCTGCCCGTCTTCTGACATCATTTGGTGTCAGGCTGGCTGCGCCTGTGCGGCCGCGCTGGCCGAGAGCCCGCCTCGTACTACCTTCTGATTTAATCCCACTGGGGGCCTGAGATCCATGGACATGCGCAGTGCATATCTGAACCTCCACCTCTGACTCATCTCCCTACGGCTTCTTCAAACTGTGCGGTGTCAGCTGGTCCCTAATAGCATGCCACGGCCGTGACACCGCACAGTCAGAAGAAGCCGTAGGGAGATGAGTGAGAGGTGGAGGTTCAGATATGCACTGCGCATGTCCATGGATCTCAGGCCCCCAGTGGGATTAAATCAGAAGACAGTACGAGGCGGGCTCTCGGCCAGCGCGGCCGCACAGGCGCAGCCAGCCTGACACCAAATGATGTCAGAAGACGGGCAGCGCAAAATGTGTGCATGGCCAAGGGCTAACCTAACAGCGCAGGCTCCGGGACTGATTCAAACAACGCTGAGGAGGCGGCGCACGGCGCCAAGGGGGTAAGAATGACGGCTGTGCTGCGTCACATCACAAAGGAAAGTTCCACCTACCGGACGGTATCACGGTAGGAGGGGACACTTTTTATAAGTGTTAGGTTCAGCATGTGCAAGGACCATAATTAAAAGAGCTAAGTTTACCTTTTCCAGCATTAGTGCTGTACACGATGGCTCTATCAGCTACAAACGCCTGGGGGGGGGGGTTAAAGTTTCCCTTTCAACTTGCTCCAGTGCAGGCTTCGGCCTACACTCTGCTCCCTCTCCTCCTCCTGCTGACCCTGGGCTCTAACACCGCCAGTTGGGGCCCAGATGTGCTAGCTGCACAGAGCCAAACACCAGCCAATGTGTCAGTGGGGTTCAGCACCGCCAGCTGTTCCCCTGCTGTGTAGCCGGCAACGTGTCCTGCAACTGCCACGCAGACACAAGAACTGAAATTGAAGGAAACCTGTCCCCCCTCCCCCAGGCGTTTTTACGTTTTACAGCCACCTTGTACGACAGTAATGCTGCATGTGTGCAAGGTGGCTCAGAAACTTAATCTCCTTGCCCATGTTGAATTGAACACGTCTAAAAATGAGTCCTCTGCGACCATTAAAACGTCCCTCAGGTGTGATTTTCCTTTGTATTGACACGCAACAAGCTCCTTGGTAGCGCTGCCCGTCTTCTGATATCATTGTTTGGCTGCCTGCGCCTCTGCGGCCGCCTTGCCCCACACAACGCCCCTCGGTGTCTTATTTATTTGGACTGCGAGGGTGTGATTGATGGGCATGAACGGTGCATTTCTTCGCCTGTCCCTCATCTCCTTCCGCCTTCCTCAGACTGTGCGGCTTCATGGCCGCGGCATGCGATAAGGGATCAGCTGACGCCACATAGTCTGAAGCAGGTGTAAGAACCCAAGCGAGAGGCGAACATATGTACTGCGCCAGGCCATGAATCCCAGCCCCGCAGTGTTTTAACTATGTCAAGACACTGCGGGGCTGGGATTCATGGGCATCGCGAACCGCACCGGCCGACATCAAATGATGTCAGAAGATGGGCAGCACTAACAGCGCTAGGCCAGGTGATAACACGACAGCGCAGACTCCTGTACAGCAAATAACAACGCTCAGGAGGCTGCACCCAGCACCAAGGTGGGATTCTTGACATCTGTGCTGCGTCTCATTACAAAGGGAACTCGCGCCTCCAACACAGTTTGACTGTATAAAGGGCTAAATGTTATACGTGTTTCATTCAGCGTGTGCAAGGAGCAAATTTAAAATAGCAACCTTTGACTTGTGCAGCACTACTGCTGCATAAGCTGTGGCTCTTCTACTTTGTAACCCCTGAGGGGGGGTTAAAGGTTACCTTTGAAATTGGTTCAAGTAGGCTTCGGCCTACACTCTGCTCCCCCTGCAGAGCCCGGGCTCCAACACCGCCAGTTGGGGCCCGGTACTGCTAGCTGCACAGAGCCAAACACCAGCCAATGTGTCAGTGGGGTTCAGCACCGCCAGCTGTTCCCCTGCTGTGCAGCCGGCAACGTGTCCTGCAACTGCCACGCAGGCACAACAGACCCAAAGCTGCCGCCAGTGCAGGCTTCGGCCTACACTCTGCTCCATCTCCTCCTCCTGCTGACCCCGGGCTCTAACACCGCCAGTTGGGGCCCGGTACTGCTAGCTGCACAGAGAAAAACACCAGCCAATGTGTCAGTGGGGTTCAGCACCGCCAGCTGTTCCCCTGCTGTGCAGCCGGCATCGTGTCCTGCAAAAGCCACGCAGACACAAGAACTGAAATTGAAGGGAACCTGTCCCCCCTCCCCCAGGCGTTTGTACGTTTTTAAGGCCACCTTGTATAGCGGTAATGCTGCATGTGTGCAAGGTGGCTCATAAACGTATTCTCCTCGCACATGTGGAACTGAAAACACGTCTGAAATGTGTCCTCTGTGTGACCATTTAACCGTCCCGGGGGTGTGACTTTCCTTTGTAATGACACGCTGCAACCCCCTTGGTAGCGCTGCCCGTCTTCTGGCATCATTGTTTGGCTGCCTGCGCCTCTGCGGCCGCCCTGACCCACACAACGCCCCTCGGTGTCTTATTTCTTGGGACTGCGAGGGTGTGATTGATGGGCATGAGCAGTGCATCAGTTCGCCTGTCCCTCATCTCCTTCCGCCTTCTTCAGACTGTGCGGCTTCATGGCCGTGGCATGCGATAAGGGATCAGCTGACGCCGCACAGTCTGAAGCGGGTGTAAGGACCCGAGTGTGAGAGGCGAACATATGTGCTGCGCCAGGCCATGAATCCCAGCCCCGCAGTGTTTTAACAATGTTAAGACACTGCGGGGCTGGGATTCATGGTCATCGCGAACCGCACCGGCCGACATTAAATGATGTCAGAAGATGGGCAGCGCTAACAGCGCTAGGCCAGGGGATAACACGACAGCGCAGACTCCTCTACAGCAAATAACAACGCTCAGGAGGCTGCACCCAGCACCAAGGTGGGATTCTTGACATCTGTGCTGCGTCTCATTACAAAGGGAACTCGCGCCTCCAACACAGTTTGACTGTATAAAGGGCTAAATGTTATACGTGTTTCATTCAGCGTGTGCAAGGAGCAAAATTAAAAGAGCAACCTTTGACTTGTGCAGCACTACTGCTGCATTAGCTGTGGCTCTTCTACTTTGTAACCCCTGAGGGGGGGTTAAAGGTTACCTTTGAAATTGGTTCAAGTAGGCTTCGGCCTACACTCTGCTCCCCCTGCAGAGCCCGGGCTCCAACACAGCCAGTTGGGGCCCGGTACTGCTAGCTGCACAGAGCCAAACACCAGCCAATGTGTCAGTGGGGTTCAGCACCGCCAGCTGTTCCCCTGCTGTGCAGCCGGCAACGTGTCCTGCAACTGCCACGCAGGCACAACAGACCCAAAGCTGCCGCCAGTGCAGGCTTCGGCCTACACTCTGCTCCATCTCCTCCTCCTGCTGACCCCGGGCTCTAACACCGCCAGTTGGGGCCCGGTACTGCTAGCTGCACAGAGAAAAACACCAGCCAATGTGTCAGTGGGGTTCAGCACCGCCAGCTGTTCCCCTGCTGTGCAGCCGGCATCGTGTCCTGCAAAAGCCATGCAGACACAAGAACTGAAATTGAAGGGAACCTGTCCCCCCTCCCCCAGGCATTTGTACGTTTTTAAGGCCACCTTGTATAGCGGTAATGCTGCATGTGTGCAAGGTGGCTCATAAACGTATTCTCCTCGCACATGTGGAACTGAAAACACGTCTGAAATGTGTCCTCTGTGTGACCATTTAACCGTCCCGGGGGTGTGACTTTCCTTTGTAATGACACGCTGCAACCCCCTTGGTAGCGCTGCCCGTCTTCTAGCATCATTGTTTGGCTGCCTGCGCCTCTGCGGCCGCCCTGACCCACACAACACCCCTCGGTGTCTTATTTCTTGGGACTGCGAGGGTGTGATTGATGGGCATGAGCAGTGCATCAGTTCGCATGTCCCTCATCTCCTTCAGCCTTCTTCAGACTGTGCGGCTTCAGGGCCGTGGCATGCGATAAGGGATCAGCTGACGCCGCACAGTCTGAAGCGGGTGTAAGGACCCGAGTGTGAGAGGCGAACATATGTGCTGCGCCAGGCCATGAATCCCAGCCCTGCAGTGTTTTAACAATGTTAAGACACTGCGGGGCTGGGATTCATGGTCATCGCGAACCGCACCGGCCGACATTAAATGATGTCAGAAGATGGGCAGCGCTAACAGCGCTAGGCCAGGGGATAACACGACAGCGCAGACTCCTGTACAGCAAATAACAACGCTCAGGAGGCTGCACCCAGCACCAAGGTGGGATTCTTGACATCTGTGCTGCGTCTCATTACAAAGGGAACTCGCGCCTCCAACACAGTTTGACTGTATAAAGGGCTAAATGTTATACGTGTTTCATTCAGCGTGTGCAAGGAGCAAAATTAAAAGAGCAACCTTTGACTTGTGCAGCACTACTGCTGCATTAGCTGTGGCTCTTCTACTTTGTAACCCCTGAGGGGGGGTTAAAGGTTACCTTTGAAATTGGTTCAAGTAGGCTTCGGCCTACACTCTGCTAACCCTGCAGAGCCCGGGCTCCAACACCGCCAGTTGGGGCCCGGTACTGCTAGCTGCACAGAGCCAAACACCAGCCAATGTGTCAGTGGGGTTCAGCACCGCCAGCTGTTCCCCTGCTGTGCAGCCGGCAACGTGTCCTGCAACTGCCACGCAGGCACAACAGACCCAAAGCTGCCGCCAGTGCAGGCTTCGGCCTACACTCTGCTCCATCTCCTCCTCCTGCTGACCCCGGGCTCTAACACCGCCAGTTGGGGCCCGGTACTGCTAGCTGCACAGAGAAAAACACCAGCCAATGTGTCAGTGGGGTTCAGCACCGCCAGCTGTTCCCCTGCTGTGCAGCCGGCATCGTGTCCTGCAAAAGCCATGCAGACACAAGAACTGAAATTGAAGGGAACCTGTCCCCCCTCCCCCAGGCGTTTGTACGTTTTTAAGGCCACCTTGTATAGCGGTAATGCTGCATGTGTGCAAGGTGGCTCATAAACGTATTCTCCTCGCACATGTGGAACTGAAAACACGTCTGAAATGTGTCCTCTGTGTGACCATTTAACCGTCCCGGGGGTGTGACTTTCCTTTGTAATGACACGCTGCAACCCCCTTGGTAGCGCTGCCCGTCTTCTGGCATCATTGTTTGGCTGCCTGCGCCTCTGCGGCCGCCCTGACCCACACAACGCCCCTCGGTGTCTTATTTCTTGGGACTGCGAGGGTGTAATTGATGGGCATGAGCAGTGCATCAGTTCGCCTGTCCCTCATCTCCTTCCGCCTTCTTCAGACTGTGCGGCTTCATGGCCGTGGCATGCGATAAGGGATCAGCTGACGCCGCACAGTCTGAAGCGGGTGTAAGGACCCGAGTGTGAGAGGCGAACATATGTGCTGCGCCAGGCCATGAATCCCAGCCCCGCAGTGTTTTAACAATGTTAAGACACTGTGGGGCTGGGATTCATGGTCATCGCGAACCGCAACGGCCGACATTAAATGATGTCAGAAGATGGGCAGCGCTAACAGCGCTAGGCCAGGGGATAACACGACAGCGCAGACTCCTGTACAGCAAATAACAACGCTCAGGAGGCTGCACCCAGCACCAAGGTGGGATTCTTGACATCTGTGCTGCGTCTCATTACAAAGGGAACTCGCGCCTCCAACACAGTTTGACTGTATAAAGGGCTAAATGTTATACGTGTTTCATTCAGCGTGTGCAAGGAGCAAAATTAAAAGAGCAACCTTTGACTTGTGCAGCACTACTGCTGCATTAGCTGTGGCTCTTCTACTTTGTAACCCCTGAGGGGGGGTTAAAGGTTACCTTTGAAATTGGTTCAAGTAGGCTTCGGCCTACACTCTGCTCCCCCTGCAGAGCCCGGGCTCCAACACCGCCAGTTGGGGCCCGGTACTGCTAGCTGCACAGAGCCAAACACCAGCCAATGTGTCAGTGGGGTTCAGCACCGCCAGCTGTTCCCCTGCTGTGCAGCCGGCAACGTGTCCTGCAACTGCCACGCAGGCACAACAGACCCAAAGCTGCCGCCAGTGCAGGCTTCGGCCTACACTCTGCTCCATCTCCTCCTCCTGCTGACCCCGGGCTCTAACACCGCCAGTTGGGGCCCGGTACTGCTAGCTGCACAGAGAAAAACACCAGCCAATGTGTCAGTGGGGTTCAGCACCGCCAGCTGTTCCCCTGCTGTGCAGCCGGCATCGTGTCCTGCAAAAGCCATGCAGACACAAGAACTGAAATTGAAGGGAACCTGTCCCCCCTCCCCCAGGCATTTGTACGTTTTTAAGGCCACCTTGTATAGCGGTAATGCTGCATGTGTGCAAGGTGGCTCATAAACGTATTCTCCTCGCACATGTGGAACTGAAAACACGTCTGAAATGTGTCCTCTGTGTGACCATTTAACCGTCCCGGGGGTGTGACTTTCCTTTGTAATGACACGCTGCAACCCCCTTGGTAGCGCTGCCCGTCTTCTGGCATCATTGTTTGGCTGCCTGCGCCTCTGCGGCCGCCCTGACCCACACAACGCCCCTCGGTGTCTTATTTCTTGGGACTGCGAGGGTGTGATTGATGGGCATGAGCAGTGCATCAGTTCGCCTGTCCCTCATCTCCTTCAGCCTTCTTCAGACTGTGCGGCTTCAGGGCCGTGGCATGCGATAAGGGATCAGCTGACGCCGCACAGTCTGAAGCGGGTGTAAGGACCCGAGTGTGAGAGGCGAACATATGTGCTGCGCCAGGCCATGAATCCCAGCCCTGCAGTGTTTTAACAATGTTAAGACACTGCGGGGCTGGGATTCATGGTCATCGCGAACCGCACCGGCCGACATTAAATGATGTCAGAAGATGGGCAGCGCTAACAGCGCTAGGCCAGGGGATAACACGACAGCGCAGACTCCTGTACAGCAAATAACAACGCTCAGGAGGCTGCACCCAGCACCAAGGTGGGATTCTTGACATCTGTGCTGCGTCTCATTACAAAGGGAACTCGCGCCTCCAACACAGTTTGACTGTATAAAGGGCTAAATGTTATACGTGTTTCATTCAGCGTGTGCAAGGAGCAAAATTAAAAGAGCAACCTTTGACTTGTGCAGCACTACTGCTGCATAAGCTGTGGCTCTTCTACTTTGTAACACCTGAGGGGGGGTTAAAGGTTACCTTTGAAATTGGTTCAAGTAGGCTTCGGCCTACACTCTGCTCCCCCTGCAGAGCCCGGGCTCCAACACCGCCAGTTGGGGCCCGGTACTGCTAGCTGCACAGAGCCAAACACCAGCCAATGTGTCAGTGGGGTTCAGCACCGCCAGCTGTTCCCCTGCTGTGCAGCCGGCAACGTGTCCTGCAACTGCCACGCAGGCACAACAGACCCAAAGCTGCCGCCAGTGCAGGCTTCGGCCTACACTCTGCTCCATCTCCTCCTCCTGCTGACCCCGGGCTCTAACACCGCCAGTTGGGGCCCGGTACTGCTAGCTGCACAGAGAAAAACACCAGCCAATGTGTCAGTGGGGTTCAGCACCGCCAGCTGTTCCCCTGCTGTGCAGCCGGCATCGTGTCCTGCAAAAGCCACGCAGACACTTGCTCTTGTACCTTCTGCTCCCCATCCTGGTTCCAGTACCGTCAGCTGGTTCCGGGCAGAGCCTTTGGCTTCGGTGCCTCCCTCTGGGTATCCGAGTTCCACCAACGTCATGTGGTCCTTGGTAGTGCTTTCAGGCACGGGTACCTCCTGCTTAGTAACCGGGTTCCAGTAACGTCAGCTGGTCTTCGGTAGTTCCATTGGCTCTTGGACCTTCGGCTACCCATCTGGGTTCCAGCACCGTCAGCTGGTTCTCGGCAGTGTCTTTTGCTCTTGTACCTTCTGCTCCCCATCCTGGTTCCAGTACCGTCAGCTGGTTCCGGGCAGAGCCTTTGGCTTAGGTGCCTCCCTCTGGGTATCCGAGTTCCACCAACGTCAGGTGGTCCTTGGTAGTGCTTTCAGGCACGGGTACCTCCTGCTTAGTAACCGGGTTCCAGTAACGTCAGCTGGTCCTCGGTAGTTCCATTGGCTCTTGGACCTTCGGGTAGCCATCCGAGTTCCAGTTCCATCAGCTGGTTCTCGGCATTTTCTCAGCCTTCTTGTACCTTCTGCTACATTTCCAAGTTCAAGAGACTAAAGACGATGACCCGGAAGACCACCCCTAAGATGACGACGACACCAGAGACGACAACCACCGTGATGACGACGACCCTGGAGACGATGACCCTGAAGACCACCCCGATGACGACGACCCCGGAGACGACGACCCTGAAGACCACCCCGATTACAACGACCCCGGAGACGACGACCCTGGAGACGACGATGACCTGGAAGACCGAGAAGCAGAAGAACAAGAGGCTGCAGAACAAAGAGCAGAAGAACATTAAGCATAACACTAAATATCAGAGCAAAAAATATTATCTAAATTATAAGCAGAAGAAGACTAAGCAGTGTATGGGGGTGAGTCCGTTCCTCCTCGTGGTGCCCCTGGATAAAGCCTGATACTGCAGGCCAAACTGAACGCGGACAAATGTAACTCTTTTGTGACAGGCAGAACGGAAGGTGTAATCTTCAAACTTTTATAGATAACAACTACGGGAATGCCTGTCACAAATAAGAGTATGATGAAGAAGTAGAATATGATGAAGATAATAGTAAAATAAAAAGAATATGAACAATGTAACCAAAAAAATAATAGGTAGAAGATGAAGAAGAAGATGAATAAGGTGAAGAAGTTGATGTCAAAGAAGCTGATGATGAGGATAATGAAGAAGAAAGTGTGGGAGAAGTAAAAAAGAAGGTGAAGGGCGTGGAAGTAGTGAAACATCAATATCTGACAAAATAAAAAAAAATTAACATAGTCAAAATCTTTCTACCGCCGAACGTCATTAAAAAAAACAAAATCCTGCTATTCTATTACATTGGGCTAAACCTCTGTGCCTTTAATGTCTCCGCCACGTCCCCCAATACATCCTACATTATTCTTAGTTGTTTTCCTTCATGTAGAATGAACCTACAAGTTTATAAAGGGTTTATTTTAATTCCGATATTTTCGTCCCATTGACTTGCATTGGGATCGGGTATCGGTATCGGATTAGATCCGATATTTTGACGGTATCGGCCGATACTTTCCGATACCGATACTTTCCGATATCGGAAAGTATCGCTCAAAACTAATGAAGACATTTCATTTTTTTGATCTAGTTTAGATTACTGTTTTATTTCATTTTCTAATAATGCTTTTTTTTTTTACATAATAACATATAATATACAAAAAACAAATACTTATACTTATGTATAAGGATCTATACATAAGAGGCTGATATGCACCGATGAATTTAGGAATACCTATAAAGAAAAGTGCATGGCTCAAAATAAATAAAAAATGTATTTTTTTGCTTAGCTAAATAATTAAAAGCATACCAATAAATATACAAAAGACTCACTGGCACTTTCAAGCTAGTCTGAACAGATGCTTACTAGGAGCAGCCATCTCCATACACAATAAACAAAAAAAGTTGCACTCTGTAGTGCTAAATCATGTCAATATGAAATATATGAAATATGAATAGCAATACTGCTTCTGGATACTAGAAAAGAAATTAGACACTTAGCACAAAATTTGGCCAATTCATGCATGCCCAGCAGCCAACGACAAGGCGATCTCAAATGTGCTGGATCCTGTGTGTCTAGTGTGAATACCTCTCTCTAGTAAATGCAAATTTCAAAAAACTGACCGTCACATCCAAACATAGATCAAGTGTGAACAGGTGCTGAACCTAAAGTCACCAACTCATACACAGTCAAACAAACAAGGCAACACACTGTAGCGCCTAAACATGCAAACATGAAAGTTGAACTGCATTACTGCACTAGAAATATGAAAAAATGAGAGCATTTAGTGCTTAAATTGGCCAATTTACGTGTACCTGGTAGCCAATTTACGGCATCTCTCGTATTCCTTTACTAGCCTTCTGACCGAGCATTCCGCCTCTTAGCCACATGTGTTTTAATCGCAGCAGGTCCATTACCCCTCCACAGAGAGAGAGAAATTTAGTCTAAGAAGAGGTTTCACAGGTACCCATTCAGATGAAGACGTTTATTCTCAGCGAGGAAAGGATAGTGTTGGACCTGGTATACGAGAGATGCCGTAAAGTGGCTACCAGGTACACGTAAATTGGCCAATTTATGCGCTAAACGCTCTCATTTTTTCATATTACTAGTGCAGTAATGCAGTTCAACTTTCATGTTTCATGTTTGCACGTTTTGGAGCTACAGTGTACTGCCTTGTTTGTTTGTATGTGCACATATACACATCAGTGCAAGGCCTGCAGGCACTGTATGTGAGTATATAGATCTCACTGCATACCTCAAAAAGCTCCATTCCTGTCTGCTGCTGCGTATTTTATATATACGTAGCTGCATTTATTTGCTTGGTCACGCTGCAGACTATAACCAGGTCATTGAAATACAAGAGAAATAAAATCTAACAATTTTTTTAAAAAAATTGTCCCAGGCATCAGATGTGAGTGTGCAGAAAAATTTGGCCTTTTTTTGGTAATATATTATTTTTTGGTGTCTTACAATATTTTAGGACACCGTTTTGCTGCCCCAAAAATATGTAGCTGGCCCGAACATATTTAGCTACAGTTCTTATATTTATCACTGTGATTTTTATGCCACACGCATCACATATCATTGTGCAAAATATCTTACAATTTTAGTAGTTGAAAAAAATCAAGGCCACATTTTGATCAGTCTGCTATCTCCATCAAACGCCTGGTGTATCTGTGGTGTCAAAATCTCGCTTTGCAGGCATACGTTGCATTGTTTTGTCTGGTAGCCTTGGTGTACTCCTTATTTAGTGGTTAAAATAAAAATAAAAACCACACATTTAAACGGTCTGTTATCTCCGTCAAACGCCTGGTGTATCTGTGGTGTCAAAATCCTCGCTTTGCAGGCATATGTTGCTTTGTTTTGACTGCTAGCCTTGGTCTACTCATTATTTAGTGGTTAAATAAAAAAAACACAAACATTTAAACAGTCTGTTATCTCCGTCAGACGCCTGGGGTATCTGTGGTGTCAAAATCCTCGCTTAGCAGGTATATGTTGCATTGTTTTGTCTGCCAGCCTTTGGACTACTCCTTATTTAGTGGTTATTTTATTTTTATTTTTTTAAACCCATACATTTAAATGGTCTGTTATCTCCACCAGACGCCTGGTGTATCTGTGGTGTCAAAATCCTCGCTTTGCAGGCATACATTGCATTGTTCTGTCTGCTACCCTTGTTCTACTCATTATTTAGTGGTTAAAAATTTAAAAAATATGTTTAAACTGTCTGTCATCTGTTGTGAATTTGGTTTCTGGGCTCCCCCGGTGGTTTCTGGTGGTACTGCACTTGTGTGCTTCATCTCCTCTGTTCACCTGTTTTCCATCTGGATGTGGGAGTTTTCTATTTAGCCTTGCTCCTCAGTCATTTCTAGGCCGGCCAACAATGTTACCAGAAGCCTTTCTGTTGCATGTTCCTGCTCCTAGACAACTATCAGCTAAGTTGGACTTGTTGTCCTAAGTTTGTTTTGCATTTTTGTTCCAGTTCTCTGTGATTGAATATTTCTGAGGCTGGAAGCTCTTGTGAGCTGAAATTGCCACTCTGGTGTCATGAGTTGATATTAGAGTCTTAAAGTAATTTCAGGATGGTATTTTGAAAGGGTTTTCAGCTGACCGTGAAGTTCCCTTTTCTGTCTTCCTACTATCTAGTAAGCGGACCTCAATTTGCTAAACCTATCTTCATACTTCGTATGTCAATTTCCTCTAAAATCACCGCCAATATATGTGGGGGCTACTGTCTGCCTTTTGGGGAAAATTTCTCTAGAGGTAAGCCAGGTCTGTATTTTCCTCTGCTAGGGTCAGTCAGTTCTCCGGCTGGCGCTGGGCGTCTAGGGATAAAACGTAGGCACGCTACCCGGCCACTGTTAGTTGTGCGGTAGGTTTAGCTCATGGTCAGCTCGAGTTCCCATCTTCCAAGAGCTAGTCCTTTTGTATGCTTAATTACGTTCTCTTGCCATTGAGAACCACGATAGTTTGGCCAGCCAAGAGTTAAAATAATTGGCAGAAGAAAGGAGAGAAAAGAAGTCTGCAGAGATTTTTTTTTTTTTTTTTCCTGAGTTTGCTCATTAGTTGATTCACTAGCATCTCTGCTTACTGCAGCCTTCGTCTCTCTCTCCTTCTAATCCTTGAATGGTTCTGATTTCACCTGATTAATATGGATCCTCAGAGTTTAGCTACAGGTTTGAATAATCTCGCTATGAAGGTTCAAAGCTTACAGGATTTCGTTATTCATGCTCCTACATCTGAACCTAGAATTCCTTTACCTGAATTTTTCTCTGGGGATAGATCTCGCTTCCAGAATTTCAAACATAATTGTAAATTGTTTTTGTCTCTGAGATCTCGCTCCGCTGGAGATCCTGCACAGCAGGTCAGGATTGTAATTTCCTTGCTCCGGGGCGACCCTCAGGATTGGGCATTTGCTTTGGCACCAGGGGATCCTGCGTTGCTCAATGTGGATGCGTTTTTCCTGGCTTTGGGGTTGCTTTATGAGGAACCTCATTTAGAAATTCAGGCTGAAAAAGCCTTAATGGCCCTGTCTCAAGGGCAAGATGAGGCTGAAATATACTGCCAAAAATTTCGTAAGTGGTCTGTGCTTACTCAGTGGAATGAGTGCGCCCTGGCAGCGAAATTCAGAGAGGGTCTCTCTGATGCCATTAAGGATGTTATGGTGGGGTTCCCTGTGCCTACAGGTCTGAATGAGTCCATGACAATGGCTATTCAGATTGATCGGCGTTTGCGGGAGCGCAAACCTGTGCACCATTTGGCGGTGTCTACTGAGAAGACGCCAGAGATTATGCAATGTGATAGAATTCTGTCCAGAAGCGAACGACAGAATTTTAGGCGAAAAAATGGGTTATGCTTCTATTGTGGTGATTCAACTGATGTTATACCAGCATGCTCTAAACGTACTAAGAAGGTTGATAAGTCTGTTTCAATTGGCACTTTACAGTCTAAGTTTATTCTATCTGTGACCCTGATTTGCTCTTTATCGTCTATTACCGCGGACGCCTATGTCGACTCTGGCGCCGCTTTGAGTCTTATGGATTGGTCCTTTGCCAAACGCTGTGGGTTTGATTTAGAGCCTCTGGAAGTTCCTATACCTCTGAAGGGTATTGACTCCACGCCATTGGCTAGTAACAAACCACAATACTGGACACAAGTAACTATGCGTATTAATCCGGATCACCAAGAGATTATTCGCTTCCTTGTGTTGTATAATCTACATGATGTGTTGGTGCTTGGATTGCCATGGCTGCAATCTCATAACCCAGTCCTCGACTGGAAAGCAATGTCTGTGTTAAGCTGGGGATGTCAGGGGACTCATGGGGACATACCTTTGGTTTCCATTTCGTCATCTATTCCCTCTGAGATTCCGGAATTTTTATCTGATTATCGTGACGTTTTTGAGGAGCCTAAACTTGGTTCACTACCTCCGCACAGAGATTGCGATTGTACTATAGATCTGATTCCGGGCAGTAAGTTTCCAAAGGGTCGTTTATTTAATCTGTCTGTGCCTGAACATGCTGCTATGCGGGAATATATTAAGAAGTCCTTGGAAAAGGGACATATTCGTCCTTCGTCATCTCCCTTAGGAGCCGGTTTTTTCTTTGTAGCTAAAAAAGATGGCTCTTTGAGGCTTTGATTATCGGCTTTTGAATAAAATCACGGTTAAATATCAGTATCCTTTGCCACTGCTTACTGATTTGTTTGCTCGAATAAAGGGGGCCAAGTGGTTCTCTAAGATTGATCTTCGTGGGGCGTATAATTTGGTGCGAATTAAGCAGGGGGATGAGTGGAAAACCGCATTTAATACGCCTGAGGGCCATTTTGAGTATTTAGTAATGCCTTTTGGTCTTTCAAATGCCCCTTCAGTCTTTCAGTCCTTTATGCATGACATTTTCCGTGATTATTTGGATAAATTTTTGATTGTGTATCTTGATGATATTTTGATTTTTTCGGATGACTGGGACTCTCATGTCCAACAGGTCAGGAGGGTTTTTCAGGTTTTGCGCTCTAATTCCTTGTGTGTAAAGGGTTCTAAGTGCGTTTTTGGGGTTCAAAAGATTTCGTTTTTGGGGTACATTTTTTCCCCCTCTTCCATTGAGATGGACCCTGTCAAGGTTCAGGCTATTTGTGATTGGACGCAACCCTCTTCTCTTAAGAGCCTTCAGAAGTTTTTGGGCTTTGCTAATTTTTATCGTCGATTTATAACTGGTTTTTCTGATGTTGCTAAACCGTTGACTGATTTGACTAAGAAGGGTGCTGATGTTGCTGATTGGTCCCCTGCTGCTGTGGAGGCCTTTCGGGAGCTTAAGCGCCGCTTTTCTTCCGCCCCTGTATTGCGTCAGCCTGATGTTACTCTTCCTTTTCAGGTTGAGGTTGACGCTTCAGAAATCGGAGCTGGGGCGGTTTTGTCGCAGAAAAGTTCCGACTGCTCCGTGATGAGACCTTGTGCGTTCTTTTCTCGTAAATTTTCGCCCGCTGAGCGAAATTATGATATTGGTAATCGGGAGCTCTTGGCTATGAAGTGGGCTTTTGAGGAGTGGCGTCATTGGCTTGAGGGGGCTAGACATCAGGTGGTGGTATTGACCGACCACAAGAATTTGATTTATCTTGAGTCTGCCAGGCGCCTGAATCCTAGACAGGCGCGCTGGTCGTTATTTTTCTCTCGGTATAATTTTGTGGTTTCTTACCTACCAGGTTCTAAAAATGTGAAGGCGGATGCCCTTTCTAGGAGTTTTGAGCCTGATTCCCCTGGTAATTCTGAACCTACAGGTATCCTTAAGGATGGAGTGATATTATCTGCTGTTTCCCCAGACTTGCGACGGGTCTTGCAGGAGTTTCAGGCGAATAGACCTAATCGTTGCCCGCCTGGTAGAATGTTTGTTCCTGATGATTGGACCAGTAGAGTCATCTCGGAGGTCCATTCTTCTGCGTTAGCAGGTCATCCTGGAATCTTTGGTACCAGGGATTTGGTGGCTAGGTCCTTCTGGTGGCCTTCCCTGTCGCGAGATGTGCGAGGTTTTGTGCAGTCTTGTGATGTTTGTGCTCGGGCCAAGCCTTGTTGTTCTCGGGCTAGTGGATTGTTGTTATCCTTGCCTATTCCGAAGAGGCCTTGGACTCACATCTCCATGGATTTTATTTCTGATCTCCCTGTTTCTCAGAAGATGTCTGTCATCTGGGTGGTGTGTGACCGTTTCTCTAAGATGGTCCATTTGGTTCCCTTGCCCAAATTGCCTTCCTCATCCGAGCTGGTTCCTCTGTTTTTTCAAAATGTGGTGCGCTTGCATGGTATTCCGGAGAATATCGTTTCTGACAGGGGAACCCAATTCGTGTCTAGATTTTGGCGAGCGTTCTGTGCTAGGATGGGCATTGATTTGTCTTTTTCGTCTGCTTTCCATCCTCAGACTAATGGCCAGACCGAGCGAACTAATCAGACCTTGGAGACTTATTTGAGGTGTTTTGTGTCTGCGGATCAGGATGATTGGGTTGCCTTTTTGCCCTTGGCGGAGTTTGCCCTCAATAATCGGGCTAGTTCTGCCACCTTGGTTTCTCCTTTCTTCTGTAATTCGGGGTTTCATCCTCGTTTCTCTTCCGGTCAGGTGGAGTCTTCGGATTGTCCTGGAGTGGATGCTGTGGTGGAGAGGTTGCATCAGATTTGGGGGCATGTGGTGGACAATTTGAAGTTGTCCCAGGAGAAGACTCAGCATTTTGCCAACCGCCGTCGTCGTGTTGGTCCTCGTCTTTGTGTTGGGGACTTGGTGTGGTTATCTTCTCGTTTTGTCCCTATGAAGGTTTCTTCTCCTAAGTTTAAGCCTCGGTTCATCGGCCCGTACAAGATATTGGAGATTCTTAACCCTGTGTCCTTTCGTTTGGACCTCCCTGCATCTTTTTCTATTCATAATGTCTTCCATCGGTCATTGTTGCGCAGGTATGAGGTACCGGTTGTGCCTTCCGTGGAGCCTCCTGCTCCGGTGTTGGTTGAGGGTGAGTTGGAGTACGTTGTCGAGAAGATCTTGGACTCCCGTGTTTCCAGACGGAGACTTCAGTATCTGGTCAAGTGGAAGGGCTACGGTCAGGAGGATAACTCTTGGGTGACAGCCTCTGATGTTCATGCCTCCGATTTGGTCCGTGCCTTTCATAGGGCTCATCCTGATCGCCCTGGTGGTTCTGGTGAGGGTTCGGTGCCCCCTCCTTGAGGGGGGGGGTACTGTTGTGAATTTGGTTTCTGGGCTCCCCCGGTGGTTTCTGGTGGTACTGCACTTGTGTGCTTCATCTCCTCTGTTCACCTGTTTTCCATCTGGATGTGGGAGTTTTCTATTTAGCCTTGCTCCTCAGTCATTTCTAGGCCGGCCAACAATGTTACCAGAAGCCTTTCTGTTGCATGTTCCTGCTCCTAGACAACTATCAGCTAAGTTGGACTTGTTGTCCTAAGTTTGTTTTGCATTTTTGTTCCAGTTCTCTGTGATTGAATATTTCTGAGGCTGGAAGCTCTTGTGAGCTGAAATTGCCACTCTGGTGTCATGAGTTGATATTAGAGTCTTAAAGTAATTTCAGGATGGTATTTTGAAAGGGTTTTCAGCTGACCGTGAAGTTCCCTTTTCTGTCTTCCTACTATCTAGTAAGCGGACCTCAATTTGCTAAACCTATCTTCATACTTCGTATGTCAATTTCCTCTAAAATCACCGCCAATATATGTGGGGGCTACTGTCTGCCTTTTGGGGAAAATTTCTCTAGAGGTAAGCCAGGTCTGTATTTTCCTCTGCTAGGGTCAGTCAGTTCTCCGGCTGGCGCTGGGCGTCTAGGGATAAAACGTAGGCACGCTACCCGGCCACTGTTAGTTGTGCGGTAGGTTTAGCTCATGGTCAGCTCGAGTTCCCATCTTCCAAGAGCTAGTCCTTTTGTATGCTTAATTACGTTCTCTTGCCATTGAGAACCACGACAGTCATCTCTGTGAGACACCCGGTGTGTCTGTGGTCTCCAAATACTTGCTTTTCAGCCATACTGATCACATACAAGTTTTCTCCAAATTAATCCAATTCTATTGAACTTTTAAAATATTTCAGTAGTCCATTTAAAATGGGCAAGGCAAGGGATGGGGAAGTGGACGTGATGCTCATGGTGCATGCCGTGGCCAAGCTGAAAGGTGGCCACAGCAAAGACCCACATCCCCTTGCTCGACCTTCCTGTCCCAGTTTCTAGGGGACCGCAGTGTGAAATGGTTGTTAGTTGGATAGCGGATAATGATTCCAGTCACATAGCCACCACCACCATGTCTTCCACATGGTCAAGTCTGAGTAGCCGTGAGTGTGGACCGCAGATTGCTTACCCTGATCCTCCTTCCTCCCACCATGCCGAGTGCCCTGAGACATCTGATCCCACACTTTTACAGTTTGGAAAAGCTGTTCAGTTTTCCCATTAAAGATTCTGGTCTCTAGGCCAGTCAACTTGAAAAGGGGCCAGATGAGATCGCATGTAGCAATGCCCAAAGATTTAGAAAGCCACGGTCACATGAAGGTGATGGTGGAAATGTGTCACAAGAGGTGCACGATGATGAGACAAAATTGCCAGAAAGTCAGGAAGAGGAGTAGGGTGCAGATATGGAAGTTGAGGCGGTGGATGACATAGTAACTGACCCAACCTGGCAGGAGGACATGCTGAGCGGCATGCAGCACACATGGGGATGGAGGCATATCACCCCAACAGGCAGCAATAAGCAGTGTGGTGGCCGCAGACAGAAGGCATGCATCTGTTCCCCATAATACCAACATGACGGAAGTTGCAATTCCAGCTGTTAGATGTTTCTGAGTCTGGTTATTTTTTAAAGACTCTGCCGATCACCCCAAACAGGACATGTGCAGCACCTGCCATGCCTGCATCAGCAGGGGTAGCAAAACTACCAGCCTGACCACCACCAGCATGATCAGGCACATGGCAGCAAAGCACCAAACTTTGTGGGCCAAACCCCAGGCTCCAGTAACACTGTCTGCAGGTGACACTAATGCTTCTTCCACTGTTTTGCATGCAAGCCAATCCCCAGTTGACCATGCGTGTGAAGATGCCTTGTGCCCTGCACCTGTTGTTGCCCACAGTCAACCAGCACCATCATCATCCCGTCCACGTCCTTGTCCCAGCGCAGCCTTCAGTTGTCTATACCCCAGTCATTGGAACGCAAGCAGAAATACCCAGCCAACGCCCCACAGGCCACAGTACTAAATTCTAACATTTCTCATCTGCTTGAACTCGAAATGTTGCCTTTTAGGCTCATTGAGATGGAAGCTTTCTGCAACCTAATGGTGGCGGCTGTCCAAAGGTACTCAGTCCCAGTCACCACTATTTCACCCAGTGCCCAGTAACGGCATTACACCCGCACGTGTCCAACAACATTACCCGTGCCCTCAACAATACTGTTACTGGGAAAGTCCACCTAACCACGGACACGTGGACAAGTGCTTGTGGGCAGGGATGGTACATCTCACTGACGCACACAGGGTTAGCATAGTGGAAGCCGGGACACAGTCGGACCTTGGGATGGAACACATCCTCCCCACGCCGAGGATTGCGGGCCCTACATCAATCAGGGTTGTCCCACAGTCTATAGCTCCTGCACCTCCTCCTCCTCTTCAGCCACCTCTCTGAAATGAGCACATCAGTCAGAAGCTGGAAGCACTGCAGCACTGCCTCAGCCAAGCGGCAACAGTTTGTGCTGAATCTAATCTGCTTAGGTAACAACCTGTACAATGCTGCAGAGTTGTGGACAGCTATGAAAGAGCGGTCAGATTTTTGGGTGACACCGCTGAACCTACAGCCAGGCATGGTCATGTGTGACAATGGCTGGATTCTGGTGGTGGCTCTGAGGTAAGGTGAGCGCACAAACGTACCTTGCCTGGCCCATGTGTTTAACCTCATGGTTCAAAGTTTTCTGAAAAGCTACCCATAGCTGACAGATCTGCGAGTGAAAGTACGCCATCTGCTCATTTTAGAAAGTCAGCTACAGTTTCAGCCACCCTTGCAGTGCTTCAGCAGTGTTTGCAGCTTCCAGCTCACCGACTGATGTGTGATGTCCCCATGTGGTGGAACTCTACACTTCATATATTGGAAAGGATTTCTGAGCAGAAGAGGGCAGTTGTTGACTACCAGCATCAACAAGGCAGTCGATATTCAGCTCAGGCTCCACACATAAGACCTCAGGAGTGGACATGGATGTCAGGCATATGTAACATCCTCCAAAACTTTGAGGACTGCACCAAGGTGGTGAGCGGCGATGACGCCATAATTAGCATCACCATCCTGCTTCCTGCATTCTGAAAACCTCTCTGCTCACAATTAAAGAGGATGCATTGCAGGCAGAGCACGAGGACATGGAGCAAGGAACCATACAGGCGGATTACACTCAGCCCAGCCTCATGTCTTCCCAATATGGATTGGTAGGCAATGAGGAGGAGGAGGAGGAAGGACTGGAGCTACTTTCATGAGCTATAGATGGTACTACAAGCACAGCTGTCATACTGTCTGTTCAGCGGGGATGGCATGAGGATAGGGAGGAGGAAGATGAGGAGGAGGAGGACAACATGGTCAGTCGTCCTGTTTGTGAGGACACGGAAGTCTTGCATGTTAGCAGTCTGGCACGCATGGCTCACTTTATGTTGCGCTGAGTTTCCCGTGACCCTCACATTATTAAAATTTTGGGTGACACTCATTTCTAGTTGGTGACACTTCTAAGCCCATGCTACAAGGAGAACTTTCAATCTCTTCTTCCAGAGGCAGACAGGTGTACTAAAATGTTGCAGTACCAGAAGGCCCTTGTAGCAGAATTACTTAAAAAATTCCCATCTGAGAACGCTGCCAGCAGATGTCAGAGTTTGTTGTACAACCAAGGAGTCCAAGTGAGAGAGACAGAAGTACAAGCCAGCTCAGGCAGGGGAACAATTGCAAAGTTCTGGGACAGTTTTCTCAGACCATCCCATCGTGCCAGCACAGAGGCAAGGGGTGCTGTCACAAGAAGTGCAATGTTTGGTAAGATGCTGAGGGAGTACCTTGCTGATTGTTCAAACGTCCTTAGGGAATTCTCTGTGCCTTTTAATTATTGGGTATCCAAGCTGAATATGTGGCATGAACTGATTCTCTACGCCTTGGAGGTCCAGGCTTGCCCTGCTGCTAGCGTTCTGTCAGAGTGGGTTTTTAGTGCCGCTGGTGGAATTATAACAGATAAGCGCATTCGCCTTTCAACTGAAAATGCAGACAGGCTGACTCTTATAAAAATGAACAAGGGCTAGATTGGGCCAGACTTCTCTACACCACCAAATGATAACAGTGAAACATAACCTCCAATACAGTGTTGTTGTTTTTTAAGTGTATTGCCATGCATCTGCCTGTCAACTGAAAATGCTCACAGGCTGACTCTTATAAAATTGAACAAGGGCTGGATTGGGCAAGACATCTGTACACCACCGAGTGAAAACAGCGAAATATAACCTGAAATATGTTGTCTTTTTTGTGGAGGTGTATTCTCATCCATGTCTTCACAACCACACATGGGTATACGCTTCCTGATTTGGTCTGTTTGGTGCTATCCTCCTCCGTATCCTCATCCTCATCATACACAACCCTATGAACACCAGGGTGAACGTATTCCGTGATGCAAAAGTCACTCATTTTTTGTGTAAAGGTGTTTTTATGATGCCCGTTAATAATTTTAAATCCAAAAAAATTTTACTCTCCCGGGAGGAAATGTTTGTAAGCCCATACACTTAGTGTATGTGCATTACAAGTGTAGGAGACCAGCTCTTTAACATTGGGCCTAGTTTTTAATAAGGCCTTCCTACACATCTCATCATTCTCCACCACTAGAACACTATGGTGAACGTGTTGTATGCTGCTACAGCCATTCAATTTTTGGGTAAGGGTGTCTATGATCCCCATAAATAATGTTTTAAAAATGTACCCCCATGGGGAATTGTTTGTCAGCCCATGCACTTAGTGTATGGGCATTACAAGTGTAGGAGACCCGTTCCGTAACATTGGGCCTAGAGGCCTTCCCCCACGTCTCTTCATCCACCGCTAGTGATCACTAGTGTTGAGCGATACCTTCCGATATCGGAAAGTATCGGTATCGGAAAGTATCGGCCGATACCGGCAAAATAACGGATCTCGCCGATACCGATACCCGATACCAATGCAAGTCAATGGGACGAAAATATCGGAATTAAAATAAACCCTTTCTTTCCTTATAGGTTCATTCTACATGAAGGAAAACAACTAAGAATAATGTAGGATATATTGGGGGACGGCGGAGACATTAAAGGCATAGAGGTTTAGCCCAATCAAATAGAATAGCAGAAATTTTAAATTTTTTTTAAGACGTTCGGAGTTACAAAGATATTGACTATGTTAAGATTTTTTTTATTTTGTCAGATATTGATGTTTCACTACTTCCACGCCCTTCACCCTCTTTTTTACTTCTCCCACACTTTCTTCTTCATCATCATCAGCATCTTTGACATCAAGTTCTTCTTCACCTTATTCATCTTCTTCTTCATCTTCTACCTATAATTTTTTTTTGTTACATTGTTCATATTATTTTTATTTAACTATTATTCTTCTTCATATTCAACTTCTTCATCATATTCTTATTTGTGACAGGCATTCCCGTAGTTGTTATCTATAAAAGTTTCAAGATTACACCTTCCGTTCTGCCTGTCTCAAAACAGTTAGATTTGTCCGCGTTCAGTTTGGCCTGCAGCATCAGGCTTTATCCAGGGGCACCACGAGGAGGAACGGACTCACCCCCATACACTGCTTAGTCTTCTTCTGCTTATAATTTAGATAATATCTTTTGCTCTGATATTTAGTGTTATGCTTAATGTTCTTCTGCTCTTTGTTCTGCAGCCTCTTGTTCTTCTGCTTCTCTGTCTCCCATGTCGTTGTCGTCTCCAGGGTCGTCATCTCCGGGGTCGTCGTCATCGGGGTGGTCTTCAGGGTCATCGTCTCCAGGGTCATCATCATCTCAGTGGTTGTCGTCTCTGGTGTCGTCATCTTAGGGGTGGTCTTCCGGGTCATCGTCTTTAGGGTCTTGAACTTGGAAATGTAGCAGAAGGTACAAGAAGGCTGAGAAAATGCCGAGAAACAGCTGATGGAACTGGAACTCGGATGGCTACCCGAAGGTCCAAGAGCCAATGGAACTACCGAGGACCAGCTGACGTTACTGGAACCTGGTTACTAAGCAGGAGGTACCCGTGCCTGAAAGCACTACCAAGGACCACCTGACATTGGTGGAACTCGGATACCCAGAGGGAGGCACCTAAGCCAAAGGCTCTTCCCGGAACCAGCTGATGGTACTGGAACCAGGATGGGGAGCAGAAGGTACACGAGCAAAAGACACTGCCGAGAACCAGCTGACGGTACTGGAACCCGGATGGGTAGCCGAAGGTCCAAGAGCCAATGGAACTACCGAGGACCAGCTGATGTTACTGGAACCCGGTTACTAAGCAGGAGGTACCCGTGCCTGAAAGCACTACCAAGGACCACCTGACGTTGGTGGAACTCGGATACCCAGAGGGAGGCACCTAAGCCAAAGGCTCTACCCGGAACCAGCTGATGGTACTGGAACCAGGATGGGGAACTATTCAAGCTTGTCTTCCTAGAGCCCCAACTAGTGGTGTTGGAGCAAAAGGTCAGCAGGGGGAGCAGAGTGTAGGCCGAAGCCTGCACTGGAGGCATTTGGAGGTCTGTTGTGTCTGCGTGGCGTTTGCAGGACACAATGCCGGCTACACAGCAAAGGAACAGCTGGCGTTGCTGAACCCCACTGACACATTGGCGGGTGTTTTTCTCTGTGCAGCCAGCACTTCCGGGTGCCAACTGGCGTTGTTAGAGCCCAGGGTCAGCAGGAGGAGAGGGAGCAGAGTGTAGGCCGAAGCCTAATTGAACCAGTTTTAAAGGTAACCTTTAACCCCCCCTCAGGTGTTACAAACTGGAAGAGCCACACCTTGTGCAGCTGTAATGCTGCACAAGTGAAAGGTTGCTCTTTAAGTTTTGAATCTTATCCCCTTATACAGTCAAAACTGTCTTGTAGGCGGGAGTTTCCTTCTTAATGAGATGCAGCACAGCTGTCAAGAATCCCACCTTGGTGCTGGGCACGGCCTCCTGAGCGTCGTTATTTGCTGTACAGGAGTCTGCGCTGTCGTGTTATCCCTTGGCCTTGCGCTGTTACCACTGCCCGTCTTCTGACTTCATTTAATGTCAGCCGGTGCGGTTCGCGATGCCCATGAATCCCAGCCGCGCAGTGTCTTTTCAGTAATTCACACTGTGGGGCTGGGATTCATGGCCTTGCGTAGTCAATATGTTAGCCTCTCACTCGTGTCCTTACACCTGCTACAGACTGTGCGGCGTCAGCTGATCCCTTATCGCATGCCACAGCCATGAAGCCGTACAGTCTGAAGAAGGCGGAAGGAGATGAGTGACAGGCGAAGATATACACTGCTCATGCCCGTCAATCACACCCTCGCAGTCAAAATAAATAAGACACCAAGGGGCGTTGTGTCAGGCAGGGCGGCCGCAGAGGCGCAGCCAGCCAAACAATGATGTCAGAAGACGGGCAGCGCTACCAAGGGGGGTGCAGCGTGTCATTACAAAGGAAAGTCACACCTCAGGGACGGTTTAATGGTCTCAGGAGACACATTTTAGACGTGTTGCGTTCGGCGTGTGCAAGGAGAGTAACTTAATGAGCCACCTTGTACAAATGCAGCATTACTGCTGTACAAGGTGGCTGTTATACATGCCAACGCCTGGGGGGGGGACAGGTTCCCTTCAATTTCAGTTCTTGTGTCTGCGTGGCTTTTGCAGGACACGTTGCCAGCTACACAGCAGGGGAACAGCTGGCGGTGCTGAACCCCACTGACACATTGGCTGGTGTTTTTCTCTGTGCAGCTAGCACTTCCGGGCGCCAACTGGCAGTGTTAGAGCCCAGGGTCAGCAGGTGGAGAGTGAGGAGAGTGTAGGCCGAAGCCTGCACTGGCGGCAGCTTTGTGTCCGCGTGGCTTTTGCAGGACACGTTGCCAGCTACACAGCAGGGGAACAGCTGGCGGTGCTGAACCCCACTGACACATTGGCGGGTGTTTTTCTCTGTGAAGCCAGCACTTCCGGGCGCCAACTGGCGTTGTTAGAGCCCAGGGTCAGCAGGAGGAGAGGGAGCAGAGTGTAGGCCGAAGCCTAATTGAACCAATTTTAAAGGTAACCTTTAACCCCCCCTCAGGTGTTACAAACTGGAAGAGCCACACCTTGTGCAGCTGTAATGCTGCACAAGTGAAAGGTTGCTCTTTAAGTTTTGAATCTTGCACACGCTGGATGAAACAGGTTTAACATTTAGCCCCTTATACAGTCAAAACTGTCTTGTATGCGGGAGTTTCCTTCTTAATGAGACTCTGCACAGCTGTCAAGAATCCCACCTTGGTGCTGGGCGCGGCCTCCTGAGCGTCGTTATTTGCTGTACAGGAGTCTGCGCTGTCATGTTATCCCTTGTCCCTTGGCCCTGCGCTGTTACCGCTGCCCGTCTTCTGACTTCATTTAATGTCAGCCGGTGCGGTTCGCGATGCCCATGAATCCCAGCCCCGCAGTGTCTTTTCAGTAATTCACACTGCGGGGCTGGGTTTCATGGCCTTGCTCAGTCAATATGTTAGCCTCTCACTCGTGTCCTTACACCTGCTACAGACTGTGCGGTGTCAGCTGATCCCTTATCGCATGCCACGGCCATGAAGCCGTACAGTCTGAAGAAGGCGGAAGGAGATGAGTGACAGGCGAAGATATGCACTGCTCATGCCCGTCAATCGCACCCTCGCAGTCAAAATAAATAAGACACTGAGGGACGTTGTGTCGGGCAGGGCGGCCGCAGAGGCACAGCAAGCCAAACAATGATGTCAGAAGACGGGCAGCGCTACCAAGGGGGGTGCAGTGTGTCATTACAAAGGAAAGTCACACCTCAGGGACGGTTTAATGGTCTCAGGAGACACATTTTAGACGTGTTGCGTTTGGCGTGTGCAAGGAGAGTAACTTAATGAGCCACCTTGTACAAATGCAGCATTACTGCTGTACAAGGTGGCTGTTATACATGCCAACGCCTGGGGGGGGACAGGTTCCCTTCAATTTCAGTTCTTGTGTCTGCGTGGCTTTTGCAGGACACGTTGCCAGCTACACAGCAGGGGAAAAGCTGGCGGTGCTGAACCCCACTGACACATTGGCTGGTGTTTTTCTCTGTGCAGCTAGCACTTCCGGGCGCCAACTGGCAGTGTTAGAGCCCAGGGTCAGCAGGTGGAGAGTGAGGAGAGTGTAGGCCGAAGCCTGCACCGGCGGCAGCTTTGTGTCCGCGTGGCTTTTGCAGGACACGTTGCCAGCTACACAGCAGGGGAACAGCTGGCGGTGCTGAACCCCACTGACACATTGGCTGGTGTTTTTCTCTGTGCAGCTAGCACTTCCAGGCACCAACTGGCAGTGTTAGAGCCCAGGGTCAGCAGGTGGAGAGTGAGGAGAGTGTAGGCCGAAGCCTGCACTGGCGACAGCTTTGTGTCCGCGTGGCTTTTGCAGGACACGTTGCCAGCTACACAGCAGGGGAACAGCTGGCGGTGCTGAACCCCACTGACACATTGGCGGGTGTTTTTGTCTGTGCAGCCAGCAGGAGGAGAGGGAGCAGAGTGTAGGCCGAAGCCTAATTGAACCAATTTTAAAGGTAACCTTTAACCCCCCCTCAGGTGTTACAAACTAGAAGAGCCACACCTTGGGCAGCAGTAATGCTGCCCAAGTCAAAGGTTGCTCTTTTAATTTTGTTCCTTGCACACGCTGAATGAAACACGTACCACATTTAGGCCCTTATACAGTCAAAACTGTCTTGGAGGAGGGAGTTCCCTTCTTAATGAGATGCAGCACAGCTGGCAAAAATACCACCTTGGTGCTTGGCGCGGCCTCCTGAGCATCGCATTTTGCTGTACAGGAGTCTGCGCTGTTGCGTTATCCCTTGGCCATGCGCTGTCCGTCTTCTGACATCATTTGATGTCAGCTGGTGCGGTTCGCGATGCCCATGAATCCCAGCCCAGCAGTGTCTGTTTCACACTGCGGGACTGGGATTCATGGCCTTGCGCAGTACATCTGTTCGCCTCTCACTCGGGTCCTTACACCTGCTTCAGACTGTGCGGCGCCAGCTGATCCTTTATGGCATGCCACGGCCATGAGGCCGCACAGTGTGAAGAAGGTGGAAGGAGATAAGTGCCAGGCGAAGATAGGCACTGGTCATGCCCATCAATCACACCCTCGCAGTCTAAAGAAATTAGACACCGAGGGGCGTTGTGTCGGGCAGGGCTGCCGCAGAGGCGCAGCCAGCCATACAATCATGTAAGAAGACGGGCAGCGCTACCAATGGGCTTGCTGAATGTCATTACAAAGGAAAGTCACACCCAAGGGACATTTTAATGGTCTCAGGGGACACATTTTAGACGTGTTCAGTTCCACGTGTGCAAGGAGAATAAGTTTATGAGCCACCTTGTACAAATGCAGCATTACTGCTGTACAAGGTGGCTGTTATACATGCCAACGCCTGCGGGGGGACAGGTTCCCTTCAATTTCAGTTCTTGTGTCTGCATGGCGTTTGCAGGACACGATGCCAGCTACACAGCAGGGGAACAGCTGGCGTTGCTGATCCCCACTGACACATTGGCTGGTGTTTTTCTCTGTGCAGCTAGCACTTCCGGGCGCCAACTAGCGGTGTTAGAGCCCAGGGTCAGCAGGAGGAGCAGATAGGAGGTATTACAGCACACACAGCAGGGGAGCAGCTGACGTTACTGAACCCCAATAACAGAGGAGCGACTGTTGACTGTGCGGACAGCACTTCCAGGCACCAACTAGTGGTGTTAGAGCCCAGGGACAGCAGGAGGAGCAGATAGGAGGTATTGCAGTACACACAGTAGGGGAGCAGCTGACGTTACTGAACCCCAATAACACGGCAGCAAGTGTTAACTGTGCATCCAGCACTTCCAGGCACCAACTGGCGGTGTTAGAGCCCAGGGACAGCAGGAGGAGAGGGAGCAGGGTGTAGGCCGAAGCCTGCGCTGGAGGCAGTTTTAGGTCTGTTGTGTCTGCGTGGTGTTTGCAGGACACGATGCCGGCTACACAGCAGGGGAACAGCTGGCGTTGCTGAACCCCACTGACACATTGGCTGGTGTTTTTCTCTGTGCAGCTAGCACTTCCAGGCGCCAACTGGCGGTGTTAGAGCCCGGGGTCAGCAGGAGGAGCTACCCCAGGCGTTTGTTGCTGAAAGAGCCATCTTGTACAGCACTAATGTAATGCAAAAGGAAAAGGTGGCTCTTTTAATTATGCTCATTTCCAAGGCTGAACTAGACACTTATGAAATGTGTCCCCTCACACCGTTAAACCGTCCCGGAGGTGGGACTTTCCTTTGTAATGTGACGCAGCCCAGCCGTCATTCCTACCCCCTTGGCACCGTGCGCCGCCTCCTCAGCGTTGTTTGATTCTGTCCCTGAGCCTGCGCTGTTATGTTATCCCTTGGCCAGGCACACTTAGCGCTGCCCATCTTCTGACATCAATTTGCGTCAGGCTGGCTGCGCCTGTGCGGCCGCACTGGCTGAGATCCCGCCTCACAGTGTCGTCTAATGTAATCCCACCGCGGGCTTGGGATCCGTGGCCATGCGCAGTGCATATCCTCGCCTCTCACTCCCCTCCCTCCGGCTTCTTCAGACTGTGCGGTGTCACGGCCATGGCATGCTATTAGGGATCAGCTGACGGCGCACAGTCTGAAGAAGGTGGAGGGAGATGAGTGAGAGGCAGAGGTGAAGATATGCACTGCGCATGCCCATGGATCCCAGGCCCGCAGTGTGATTAAATCAAAAGACACTCCGAGGCGTGATCTCGTCCGGCGCGGCTGCACAGGCGCAGCCAGCCTGACACCAAATGATGTCAGAAGACGGGCAGCGCTAAGTGTGCCTGGCCAAGGGATAACATAACAGTGCAGGCTCAGGGACAGAATCAAACAATGCTGAGGAGGCGGCGCACGGCGCCAAGGGGGTAGGAATGACGGCTGGGCTGCGTCACATTACAAAGGAAAGTCCCACCTCCGGGATGGTTAAACGGTGTGAGGATACACATTTCATAAGTGTGTAGTTCAGCCTTTGAAAGGAGCATAATTAAAAAAGCCACCTTTTCCTTCTGCAGCATTACTGCTGCACAAGGTGGCTCTTTCAGTAACAAACGCCTGGGGGGGTGGGGGTGGACAGGTTCCCTTAAATTGGAGTTGTGCCAGCGTGGCGGTCGCATGACACGTTACCGGATACACAGCAGGGGAGCAGCTGACGTTACTGAACTCCACTAACACATTGGCGAGGTGTTTGGCTCTGTGCAAACAGCACTTCCGGGCAGCAACCAGCAGTGTTGGAGCCCAGGGACAGCCGGAGGAGCAGAGTGTAGGCCGAAGCCTGCACTGGAGGCATGTAAATGTCTGTTAGTTGTGCCAGCGTGGCAGTCGCATGACACGTTGCCGGATACACAGCAGGGGAGCAGCTGACATTACTGAACCCCAATAACAGAGGAGCGACTGTTGACTGTGCGGACAGCACTTCCAGGCACCAACTAGCGGTGTTGGAGCCCAGGGACAGCAGGAGGAGCAGATAGGAGGTATTGCAGCACACACAGCAGGGGAGCAGCTGACGTTACTGAACCCCAATAACAGAGGAGTGACTGTTGACTGTGCGGACAGCACTTCCAGGCACCAACTAGCGGTGCTGGAGCCCAGGGACAGCAGGAGGAGCAGATAGGAGGTATTGCAGCACACACAGCAGGGGAGCAGCTGACGTTACTGAACCCCAATAACAGAGGAGCGACTGTTGACTGTGCGGACAGCACTTCCAGGCACCAACTAGCGGTGTTGGAGCCCAGGGACAGCAGGAGGAGCAGAGTGTAGGCCGAAGCCTGCACTGGAGGCATGTAAATGTCTGTTAGTTGTGCCAGCGTGGCGGTCGCATGACACATTGCCGGATACACAGCAGGGGAGCAGCTGACGTTACTGAACCCCAATAACAGAGGAGCGACTGTTGACTGTGCGGACAGCACTTCCAGGCACCAACTAGCGGTGTTGGAGCCCAGGGACAGCAGGAGGAGCAGATAGGAGGTATTGCAGCACACACAGCAGGGGAGCAGCTGATGTTACTGAACCCCAATAACAGAGGAGCGACTGTTGACTGTGCAAACAGCACTTCCAGGCACCAACTGGCGGTGTTAGAGCCCAGGGACAGAAGGAGGAGCAGATAGGAGGTATTGCAGCACACACAGCAGGGGAGCATCTGACGTTACTGAACCCCAATAACAGAGGAGCGACTGTTGACTGTGCGGGCAGCACTTCCAAGCACCAACTAGCGGTGTTGGAGCCCAGGGACAGCAGGAGGTGCAGAGGAACACTGTTTAGGCCGAAGCCTGATTGGAGCAAGTCGAAAGGTAACCTTTAACCCCCACCCCAAAAGGCATTTGTAGCTGAAAGAGCCAGCTTTTGCATCACAAAGGATGCCAAAGGAAAAGGTGGCTCTTTTCATTATGCTCCTTGCAAACACAGAACTAAACACTTAAAGTGTGTCCACTGATACCGTAAAACCATCCCGGAGGTGGGACTTTCCTTTGTAATGTGACGCAGCCCAGCCATCATTCCTACCCCCTTGGTGCCATGCGCCGCCTCCTCAGCGTTGCTTGATTCCGTCCCGGAGCCTGTGCTGTTCTGTTGTCCCTTGGCCAGGCGCACTTTGCGGTGCCCGTCTTCTGACATCATTTTGTGTCAGGCTGGCTGCGCCTGTGCGGCCGCGCTGGCCGAGATCCCACCTCGCAGTGTCGTCTAATGTAATCCCACCGCGGGCCTGGGATCCGTGGCCATGCGCAGTGCATATCCTCGCCTCTCACTCCCCTCCCTCCGGCTTCTTCAGACTGTGCGGTGTCACGGCCGTGGCATGCTATTAGGGATCAGCTGATGGCGCACAGTCTGAAGAAGGTGGAGGGAGATGAGTGAGAGGCGGAGGTGAAGATATGCACTGCGCATGCCCATGGATCCCAGGCCCGCAGTGTGATTAAGTCAGAAGACACTGCGAGGCGGGAACTCGTCTGGCGCGGCTGCACAGGCGCAGCCAGCCTGACACCAAATGATGTCAGAAGATGGGCACCGCAAAGTGTGCCTGGCCAAGGGATAACATAACAGCGCTGGCTCCGGGACAGAATTAAACAACGCGGAGGAGGCGGCGCACGGCACCAAGGGGGTAGGAATGACAGGTGTGCTGTGTCACATTACAAAGTTAAGTCCCACCTCTGGGATGGTTTTACGGTATCAGTGGACACACTTTAAAAGTGTTAAGTTCTGCGTGTGCAAGGAGCTAAACAAAAATAGTTACCTTTTCCTTGTGGCTATTTCAGTAACAAACGCCTGGGGGGGGACAGGTTCCCTTACATTTCAGTTGTTGTGTCAGCGTGGCGGTCACAGGACACATTGCCGGCTACACAGCTGGGGATCACCTGACGTTACTGACACCCAATAACACTGGGTCGTATGTTTTGACTGTGCAGACGGCACTTCTGAGCCTCAACTGGCGGTGTTGGAGCCCAGGAATTACAGTTCAGGTGGTAGAGAGATGAACACAACAGGAGACCTGGATACTGTAGACAGTCACCCAATTATTTAATCAGGAACAGGAGTGGCAAATTCCTGCGAGATCCAGGCCTGGTTCATTTTCAGGAAAGTAAGCCGGTCAACGTTATCGGAGGATAGTCGCATGCGACGGTCAGTTAGTACACCACCTGCAGCACTAAAGACGCGTTCCGATAATACACTAGCCGCAGGGCAAGCCAGCACCTCCAATGCATACTGGCTTAGCTCTGGCCATGCATCCAGCTTAGAGACCCAAAACTTGAAAGGCGAAGAGCCATCTGGGAGTACAGCAAGAGGGCAAGACATGTAGTCTGTCACCATCTGACGGAACCGTTGCCTCCTGCTGACTGGAGCCGTCTGTGATGGTGTAGACATTTGTGGCGGGCACAGAAAACTGTGCCACAGTTGGGCCATACTGGTGTTGCCTTGGGCAGAGGCACTGCTTCTGCTCCCTCTTTGTGCAGAGCCTCCTCCACTGCCTGGACGCACTGAGCTGCTTTGTAAAGCACTAGCAGCACTTCTCTCAGTTGGACTGGAGAAGATGATGGAATTCACCAGTGTGTCTTGGTACTCCCGCATTTTATGCTCCCGGTTCAACGGTGTGATGAGGTTTTGTACGTTGTCCCGGTAGCGAGGATCGAGGAGGGTGAACACCCAATAATCAGACATGTTGAGAATGTGGGCGATGCGGCGGTCGTTTCTCAGACACTGCAGCATGTAATCAACCATGTGCTGCAGACTGCCAACTGGCCAAGAAACGCTGTCCCCTGCTTGAGGCATGATCTCTGCCCGCTCGTCATCACCCCACCCTCGCTGTACACACTGACTACTGGACAATTGTTTAACTCCCTCCTCTGGACGGATGTCTTCCTCCTCCATTGACTCCTCTGTTATGATCCCAATGGCAGAGGATCTCTGATATTCCGGCAAGATAGCAAAAATATAAATACTGCTCTAGGGAGGTGGAAACTGGGCTAACCGCATACCTGATCCTGACACAAACAACTAAAAGTAGCCGGTGAACGTGCCTACGTTGGTTCTAGACGTCTCGAGCCAGCCGGAGAACTGACTACCCCTAGAGGGAAAAAGTAAGACCTCGCTTGCCTCCAGAGAAATTGAACCCCAAAGATATAGAAAGCCCCCAACAAATAATAACGGTGAGGCAAGAGGAAAACACAAACGTAGAGATGAACTAGATTCAGCAAAGTGAGGCCCAATAGTCTAGATAGCAGAAAATAGATAGTGGACTATGCGGTTAGCAGAAAACCCTACAAAACATCCACGCTGAACATTCAAGAACCCCCACACCGACTGACGGTGTGGAGGGAGAATATCAGCCCCCTAGAGCTTCCAGCGAGTCAAAAATCAAATGTAAAGCAAGCTGGACAAAAACACTGAATAATGCAAACGATCCAAATTGTACAAAACAGACTTAGCTTTTCTTGCATGAGGCAGACTGAAAGGAATCCGGAGGAGACCAAATAGGTCTGGATACAACGATGCCAGGCAAGAGACTGAGTCCAGAGGAGACTCAAATAGGAAACACCCGCTGCTTAACGACACAGCTGGAGCTCAGGCCTGCAACAAGACATACCTAACACAATACCGTTAGTGACCACCAGAGGGAGCCCAGAAACACAGTTCACAACAGTACCCCCCCCTTGAGGAGGGGTCACCGAACCCTCACCAAGACCCCCAGGGCGATCAGGATGAGCAGCGTGAAAGGCATGAACCAAATCAGCCGCATGAACATCAGAGGCGACAACCCAGGAATTATCCTCCTGACCATAGCCTTTCCACTTAACTAAATACTGGAGTTTCCGTCTAGAGATACGAGAATCCAGAATCTTCTCCACCATGTACTCCAACTCGCCCTCATCCAAAACCGGGGCAGGAGGCTCAACAGCATGAACCATAGGCACCACGTACCGCCGCAACAAGGACCTATGGAACACATTATGAATAGCAAAAGATGCTGGAAGGTCCAAGCGAAAAGACACCGGGTTAAGGATTTCCAAAATCTTATAAGGACCAATAAAGCGAGGCTTGGACTTAGGAGAGGAGACTTTCAAAGGAACATGCCGAGAAGACAACCAAACCAAATCCCCAACATGAAGTCGGGGACCCACACCGCGGCAGCGATTGGCAAACCGCTGGGCCTTGTCTTGTGACAATTTCAAATTGTCCACCACATGGTTCCAAATCCGCTGCAACCTATCCACCACAGAATCAACCCCAGGACAGTCAGAAGGTTCAACCTGAACAGAGGAGAAACGAGGATGAAAACCAGAGTTGCAGAAAAAGGGTGAAACCAAGGTGGCAGAACTAGCCCGATTATTAAGGGCAAACTCGGCCAGTGGCAAAAAGGTAACCCAGTCGTCCTGATCAGCAGAAACAAAAAAACTCAAATAAGTCTCTAACGTCTGATTAGTTCGCTCGGTCTGGCCATTAGTCTGAGGATGAAAAGCCGACGAAAAAGACAAATCAATACCCATCTTAGCACAAAAGGATCGCCAGAATCTGGACACAAACTGGGATCCTCTGTCAGATACAATATTCTCAGGGATGCCATGCAAACGAACCACATTCTGAAAGAACAAAGGAACCAAATCAGAGGAGGAAGGCAACTTAGGCAAGGGCACCAAATGGACCATTTTAGAAAAACGATCGCACACCACCCAGATGACAGACATCTTCCGAGACACCGGAAGATCCGAAATGAAATCCATGGAAATGTGCGTCCAAGGCCTCTTTGGGATAGGCAAGGGCAAAAGCAACCCGCTGGCACGAGAACAGCAAGGCTTAGCCAGAGCACAAATCCCACAGGACTGCACAAAAGAACGCACATCCCGCGACAAGGAAGGCCACCAAAAGGACCTGGCCACCAAATCTCTGGTACCGAAAATCCCAGGATGTCCCGTGTTATGGTTTCCAATGGCAAGGAAACATCAGAAGCATAGAATAAACGGACAAGCTCTTGGGTGATGGAAACTAGAGCTGACCGCGATGCTAAACCTACACACCACACTAGAAGTAGCCAGGGGGCATTCCTGCGTTGTCTCTAGATGCCGCGCGCCAGCCGGAGAACTAACTACCCCTGGTAGAAGAAAACACAGTCCTGGCTTGCCTCCAGAGAATGTCCCCACAGGAGATAGCAGCCCCCCACATATAATAACGGTGAGAGCAGATGAAAAGACACACGTAGTATGAAAGCAGATTTAGCACAGAGAGGCCCGCTAACTAAATAGCAGAAAGATACAACAGAGGACTTCGCGGTCAGCTGCAAAACCCTTCAAAACACCATCCTGAAATTACCTTAACTCATGTGACAACTCATGCCACTGGAGTGGTAATTTCAGCCCAACAAGAGCTTCCAGCTGCAGAGATTCACATAAGTGCAAACTGGACAAAACATACAAAAATAGACCTAAGGACTAAAGTGTCCAACTTAGCTGAGCAGAAAACTGGGAGCAGGAACATGCAACAGAATCACTCTGGATACATTGATGGCCAGCATTAGAATGACTGAGGAGCAAGGTTAAATAGGATACTCCCACATCCTGATAGGAACAGGTGAACTGAGAAGGCAAAGCTTGCAGGACACCAGTACCACAAGAGACCACCGGGGGAGCCCACGAACCGAATCACAACAGTACCCCCCCCTTAAGGAGGGGGCACCGAACCCTCACAAGAACCACCAGGGCAATCTGGATGAGCCCTATGAAAGGCACGGACCAAATCAGAAGCATGAACATCAGAAGCTGTAACCCAAGAATTATCCTCTTGACCGTAGCCCTTCCATTTCACCAGATATTGAAGTCTCCGTCTGGAAACACGGGAGTCCAAGATTTTCTCCACCACGTACTCCAATTCACCCTCAACCAGCACAGGAGCAGGAGGCTCAACAGAAGGCACAAGTGGTACCTCATACCTCCGCAATAATGACCGATGGAAGACATTATGGATAGCAAAGGATGCTGGGAGGTCCAAACGAAAAGACACATGGTTAAGAATTTCCAAAATCTTATAAGGACCGATAAACCGAGGCTTAAACTTAGGAGAAGAGACCCTCATAGGGACAAAACGGGAGGACAACCACACCAAGTCCCCAACACGAAGACGAGGACCAACACGACGATGGCGATTAGCAAAACGTTGAGTCCTCTCCTGGGACAACTCCAAATTGTCCACCACCTGCCCCCAAATACGATGCAACCTATCCACCATGGTATCCACTCCAGGACAATCCGAAGACTCCACCTGACCAGATGAAAAACGAGGATGGAACCCTGAATTGCAAAAGAAAGGGGAGACCAAAGTGGCAGAACTGGCCCGATTATTAAGGGCAAACTCCGCCAACGGCAAAAAGGAGACCCAGTCATCCTGATCAGCAGACACGAAACACCTCAAATAAGTCTCCAAGGTCTGATTAGTACGTTCCGTCTGGCCATTTGTCTGGGGATGAAATGCAGACAAAAAAGACAAATCAATGCCCATCCTGGCACAAAATGCCCGCCAAAATCTGGACACAAACTGGGATCCCCTGTCGGAAACGATATTCTCCGGAATACCATGCAGCCGAACCACATTCTGAAAAAACAGGGGCACCAACTCAGATGAGGAAGGCAGCTTGGGCAAGGGCACCAAATGAACCATCTTAGAAAAGCGGTCACACACCACCCAAATGACGGACATCTTCTGAGAAACAGGGAGATCAGAAATAAAATCCATAGAGATGTGTGTCCAAGGCCTCTTAGGAACAGGCAAGGGCAACAACAGCCCACTAGCCCGAGAACAACAAGGCTTGGCCCGAGCACAAACATCGCAAGACTGCACAAAAGTACGCACGTCCCGAGACAGGGAAGGCCACCAGAAGGACCTAGCCACCAAATCTCTGGTACCAAAAATTCCCGGATGACCTGCCAACGCAGAAGAATGAACCTCCGAGATGACTCTATTGGTCCACTCATCCGGCACAAACAATCTACCAGGCGGACAACGGTCAGGCCGATCCGCCTGAAACTCTTGTAAAGCACGTCGCAGGTCTGGGAAGACAGCAGACAATATCACCCCATCCTTAAGTATACCCGTAGGTTTAGAATCACCAGGGGAATCAGGTTCTAAACTCCTAGAAAGGGCATCCGCCTTCACATTCTTAGTACCTGGCAGATACGAAACCACAAAATTAAACCGGGAGAAAAACAACGACCAGCGCGCCTGTCTAGGATTCAGACGTCTGGCCGACTCAAGATAAATCAAATTTTTGTGATCAGTCAAGACCACCACCTGATGTTTAGCACCCTCAAGCCAATGACGCCACTCCTCGAATGCCCACTTCATCGCCAAAAGCTCCCGATTACCGACGTCATAATTTCGCTCGGCGGGCGAAAATTTTCGAGAAAAGAACGCACAAGGTCTCATCACTGAACAATCTGAACTTTTCTGCGACAAAACCGCCCCCGCTCCAATCTCGGAAGCATCAACTTCCACCTGAAAAGGAAGAGAAACATCAGGCTGACAACACCGGAGCAGAAGAAAAACAGCGCTTAAGCTCCCGAAAGGCCTCCACAGCAGCAGGAGACCAATCTGCAACATCAGCACCCTTTTTAGTCAAATCAGTCAAAGGCCTGACAACGCTAGAAAAACCAGTTATGAATCGACGATAAAAGTTAGCAAAGCCCAAAAATTTCTGAAGGCCCTTAAGAGAAGTCGGTTGCGTCCAGTCACAAATAGCCCGAACCTTCACAGGATCCATCTCAATAGAAGAGGGGGAAAAAATGTACCCCAAAAAAGAAATCTTCTGAACCCCAAAAACACACTTTGAACCTTTAACAAACAGAGAATTGGTCCGCAAAACCTGAAAAACCCTCCTAACTTGTTGAACATGAGATTCCCAGTCATCCGAAAAAATCAAGATATCGTCCAAATACACAATCATAAATTTATCCAGATATTCACGGAAAATATTGTGCATAAAAGACTGAAAGACCGAAGGGGCATTTGACAGACCAAAAGGCATCACCAAATACTCAAAATGGCCCTCGGGCGTATTAAATGTGGTTTTCCACTCATCCCCCTGCTTAATTCGCACCAAATTATACGCACCACGAAGATCAATCTTAGAGAACCACTTCACCCCCTCAATGCGAGCAAATAAATCTGTCAGCAATGGCAAAGGATACTGATACTTGACTGTGATCTTATTCAAGAGTCTATAATCAATACAAGGTCTCAAAGAACCATCGCTTTTAGCTACGAAAAAGAACCCCGCTCCAAGAGGAGACGAAGAAGGACGAATATGTCCCTTTTCCAAGGACTCCCTAATATACTCTCGCATGGCAGCATGTTCAGGTACAGACAGATTGAATAGACGACCCTTAGGAAATTTACTGCCAGGGATCAAATCTATGGCGCAATCGCAATCTCTGTGAGGAGGAAGAGAATTAAGAGTAGATTCCTCAAAAACCTCACGATAATCAGACAAAAACTCAGGAATTTCAGAGGGAATAGATGAAGCAATGGAGACCAAAGATGTGTCCCCATGATTTCCCTGACATCCCCAGCTTAGTACAGACATTGTTTTCCAGTCAAGGACTGGGTTATGAGTTTGCAACCATGGCAATCCCAGCACCAACACATCATGTAGATTATACAGTACAAGGAAGCGAATCACCTCTTGATGGTCTGGAGTCATACGCATAGTCACTTGTGTCCATTATTGTGGTTTATTACTAGCCAATGGTGTAGAATCAATACCCTTTAAAGGTATAGGAACTTCCAGAGGCTCTAGATCAAACCCACAGCGCCTGGCAAAGGACCAATCCATAAGACTCAAAGCGGCGCCAGAATCCACATACGCATCCGCAACAATAAAAGATAACGAACAAATTAGAGTTACAGACAAAATAAACTTGGACTGCAAAGTGCCAATAGCAGAGGATTTATCAACTTTCTTTGTTCGTTTAGAGCATGCTGATATAACATGAGTAGAATTTCCACAATAGAAGCACAAATGATTTTTGCGCCTATAAATCTGTCGTTCGCTTCTGGACAGAAAGCTATCACATTGCATACTCTGTGGTGCCTCTTCAGAAGACACCGCCAACTGGTGCACAGGTTTGCGTTCCCGTAAACGCCGATCAATCTGAATTGCCATTGTCATGGACTCATTCAGACCAGTAGGCGCAGGAAACCCCACCATGACGTCTTTTACAGCATCAGAGAGACCTTCTCTGAAAATTGACGCCAGAGCGCACTCATTCCACTGAGTAAGCACAGACCATTTTCGAAATTTTTGGCAATATATTTCGGCTTCATCTTGCCCCTGAGAGAGGGCTATTAGGGCTTTCTCAGCCTGAATCTCCAAATTTGGTTCCTCATAAAGCAACCCCAAAGCCAGAAAAAACGCATCCACATTGAGCAACGCAGGATCCCCTGGTGCCAATGAAAATGCCCAATTTTGGGGGTCACCCCGCAGTAAAGAAATAACAATTTTTACTTGCTGGGCAGGATCTCCAGCAGAATGAGATCTCAGCGAAAGAAACAATTTACAATTGTATTTAAAATTTAGAAAACAAGATCGATCTCCAGAAAAAAACTCCGGTATAGGAATTTTAGGTTCAGACCGAGGAGCATGTAACAAAAAATCTTGTATATTCTGAACTTTAGAGGCAAGATTATACAAATTAGTAGCCAGACTCTGGGGATCCATATTTCAACAGATAAAGTCTGAGCCATTCAGGGGTTAAGAGGAGAGGAAAACAGGAGACTGCAATTAGAGCTGGAGTGCAACTTCAGAGGAAAAAAAAAAAAAAGGTTTCACACAGTTCCTTTTCTCTCCTGCTTCAGCCTATAGATTAAACATTTGGGCTGGCCATACTGTTATGGTTTCCAATGGCAAGGAAACATCAGAAGCATAGAATAAACGGACAAGCTCTCGGGTGATGGAAACTAGAGCTAACCGCGATGCTAAACCTACACACCACACTAGAAGTAGCCAGGGGGCATTCCTGCGTTGTCTCTAGATGCCGCGCGCCAGCCGGAGAACTAACTACCCCTGGTAGAAGAAAACACAGTCCTGGCTTGCCTCCAGAGAATGTCCCCACAGGAGATAGCAGCCCCCCACATATAATAACGGTGAGAGCAGATGAAAAGACACACGTAGTATGAAAGCAGATTTAGCACAGAGAGGCCCGCTAACTAAATAGCAGAAAGATACAACAGAGGACTTCGCGGTCAGCTGCAAAACCCTTCAAAACACCATCCTGAAATTACCTTAACTCATGTGACAACTCATGCCACTGGAGTGGTAATTTCAGCCCAACAAGAGCTTCCAGCTGCAGAGATTCACATAAGTGCAAACTGGACAAAACATACAAAAATAGACCTAAGGACTAAAGTGTCCAACTTAGCTGAGCAGAAAACTGGGAGCAGGAACATGCAACAGAATCACTCTGGATACATTGATGGCCAGCATTAGAATGACTGAGGAGCAAGGTTAAATAGGATACTCCCACATCCTGATAGGAACAGGTGAACTGAGAAGGCAAAGCTTGCAGGACACCAGTACCACAAGAGACCACCGGGGGAGCCCACGAACCGAATCACAACAGTCCCGCCAACACCGAAGAATGAACCTCAGAAATAACTCTGTTGGTCCATCCATCAGGGACAAACAATCTCTCTGGTGGACAACGATCAGGCCTATCAGCCTCAAATTTTTGCAGCCCTCGTCGCAAATCTGGGGAAATGGCAGACAAAATTACTCCCTCTCTGAGAATACCAGCCGGCTCAGAGACTCCCGGAGAATCAGGCACAAAACTCCTAGAAAGTGCATCAGCCATCACGTTCTTCGAACCAGGCAGGTACGAGACCACAAAGTCAAAACGGGAGAAAAACAACGACCAACGGGCCTGTCTAGGATTCAGGCGCTTGGCAGACTCGAGGTAAATCAGATTTTTATGATCAGTCAAGACCACCACACGATGTCTAGCTCCCTCGAGCCAATGTCGCCACTCCTCAAATGCCCACTTCATGGCCAACAACTCCCGATTACCAACATCGTAGTTCCGCTCAGCAGGCGAAAATTTCCTTGAAAAGAAGGCGCATGGCTTCATCACGGAGCCATCAGAACTTTTTGTGACAAAACAGCCCCTGCACCAATTTCAGAAGCATCAACTTCAACCTGGAAGGGAAGAGAGACATCCGGCTGGCACAAGACTGGCGCTGAAGTAAACCGACGCTTCAGCTCCCGAAAGGCCTCCACGGCCACAGGAGACCAATTCGCAACATCAGAACCCTTCTTGGTCATATCCGTCAAAGGTTTAACCATGCTGGAGAAATTAGCGATAAAACGACGGTAAAAATTAGCAAAGCCCAAGAACTTCTGCAGGCTCTTAACAGACGTGGGCTGAGTCCAGTCATGAATGGCACGGACCTTAACTGGGTCCATCTCCACAGTAGAAGGGGAAAAAATAAAACCCAAAAAAGAAACCTTCTGTACCCCAAAGATAGATTTTGAGCCCTTCACAAATAGAGCATTCTCCCGCAAAACCTGAAACACCATCCTGACCTGGTTCACATGGGACTCCCAATCATCAGAAAAAACCAAAATATCATCCAGATAAATAATCATACATTTATCCAGATATTTCCGGAAGATGTCATGCATGAAGGACTGAAACACAGAAGGAGCATTAGATAATCCGAAAGGCATCACCAGGTACTCAAAATGACCCTCAGGTGTATTAAATGCCGTTTTCCATTCATCTCCCTGCTTTATGCGCACAAGGTTATACGCACCACGAAGATCTATCTTGGTGAACCAACTGGATCCCTTAATCTGAGCAAACAAATCAGACAACAATGGCAAAGGATACTGAAATTTAACAGTGATCTTATTCAGAAGACGATAATCAATACAAGGTCTCAGAGACCCGTCTTTCTTGCCCACAAAAAAGAATCCTGCACCAAGAGGGGACGAGGATGGGCGAATATGTCCCTTCTCCAAAGACTCCTTTATATAACTCCGCATCGCGGCATGCTCTGGCAGAGATAAATTAAAGAGTCGTCCCTTAGGAAACTTACTACCAGGAATCAAATCTATAGCACAATCACAGTCCCTATGAGGAGGAAGGGCACTGGACCTGGCCTCATTAAATACATCCTGAAAGTCTGACAAAAACTCAGAGATCTCAGAAGGAGTAGAAGAAGCAATAGACACCAATGGAGAATCGCCATGAATCCCCTGACACCCCCAACTAGACACAGTCATAGCTTTCCAATCTAAAACTGGATTATGGGCCTGTAACCATGGCAGACCCAAAACGACAACATCATGCATTTTATGCAGTACCAAAAAACGAATCACCTCCTGATGTACAGGAGTCATGCACATGGTCACCTGCGTCCAATACTGAGGTTTATTCTCTGCCAATGGCGTAGAATCAATTCCTCTAAGAGGAATAGGATTTTCCAAAGGCTCCAGGACAAAACCGCAGCGCTTGGCAAATGACAAATCCATCAGACTTAAAGCAGCACCAGAATCCACAAAAGCCAAAACTGAGTAAGAAGATAATGAACAAATTAAAGTCACAGACAAAATAAACTTAGGCTGAAAAGTACCAATGGCGACAGGATTAACTTTTTTCTTTAAATGTTTAGAGCATGCTGAGATAACATGTGTTGAATCACCACAGTAGAAACACAACCCATTTTGACGTCTATGATTTTGTCGCTCGGCTCTGGTCAGAATTCTGTCACATTGCATAGAATCAGGTGACCGTTCAGACAGCACCGCCAAAGGATTATCAGATTTGCGCTCCCGCAAACGTCGATCAATTTGAATGGCTAGAGCCATTGAATCATTTAGACCTGTAGGGATAGGAAACCCCACCATCACATCTTTAATGGCTTCAGAAAGACCATTTCTGAAATTTGCGGCCAGTGCACACTCATTCCATTGAGTAAGCACGGACCATTTCCGAAATTTTTGGCAATATACCTCAGCTTCGTCCTGACCCTGAGAGATAACCAGCAACATTTTTTCAGCCTGATTTTCAAGATTAGGCTCCTATAAAGCAAACCAAGCGCCAGAAAAAACGCATCAACATTCACCAATGCAGGATCTCCTGGCGCCAGAGAGAAGGCCCAATCCTGAGGGTCGCCGCGCAAGAAGGAAATAACAATCTTAACTTGCTGAGCGGAATCACCAGAGGATCGAGGTTTCAGAGACAGAAACAATTTACAATTATTCCTAAAATTCAGGAATTTAGATCTATCTCCAAAAAACGGCTCAGGAATAGGTATTTTTGGTTCAGACATAGGGCTATGGATAACAAAATCCTGAATGCTTTGCACCCTAGCAGCAAGCTGATCCACACTAGAAGTCAAAGTCTGGACATTCATATCTGCAGCAGAGTTTCAGCCACTCAGAGAAAAAGGGGATGGAAGAAGCTAGGCAAACTGCAGCAAAAAAAAAACCTCAGAACTTCTTTTTAATCCCGCTTCTGCGATGCATTAAACATTTTCTTTTTGGCCTGGCATTCTGTTATGATCCCAATGGCAGAGGATCTCTGATATTCCGGCAAGATAGCAAAAATATAAATACTGCTCTAGGGAGGTGGAAACTGGGCTAACCGCATACCTGATCCTGACACAAACAACTAAAAGTAGCCGGTGAACGTGCCTACATTGGTTCTAGACGTCTCGAGCCAGCCGGAGAACTGACTACCCCTAGAGGGAAAAAATAAGACCTCGCTTGCCTCCAGAGAAATTGAACCCCAAAGATATAGAAAGCCCCCAACAAATAATAACGGTGAGGCAAGAGGAAAACACAAACGTAGAGATGAACTAGATTCAGCAAAGTGAGGCCCAATAGTCTAGATAGCAGAAAATAGATAGTGGACTATGCGGTTAGCAGAAAACCCTACAAAACATCCACGCTGAACATTCAAGAACCCCCACACCGACTGACGGTGTGGAGGGAGAATATCAGCCCCCTAGAGCTTCCAGCGAGTCAAAAATCAAATGTAAAGCAAGCTGGACAAAAACACTGAATAATGCAAACGATCCAAATTGTACAAAACAGACTTAGCTTTTCTTGCATGAGGCAGACTGAAAGGAATCCGGAGGAGACCAAATAGGTCTGGATACAACGATGCCAGGCAAGAGACTGAGTCCAGAGGAGACTCAAATAGGAAACACCCGCTGCTTAACGACACAGCTGGAGCTCAGGCCTGCAACAAGACATACCTAACACAATACCGTTAGTGACCACCAGAGGGAGCCCAGAAACACAGTTCACAACACTCCTCCTCATCCTCCTCACAAAGTGTCCCCTGCCTACGCGTTTGTGAGGAACCACGTGGCGCTGACTGTCCAGAAGATGATGGAAATGGTGAATCCTCATCCTCCACCTCTTCTACAACATCATCCCTTAGCGCTTGCAGTGATTTTTCAAGCAGGCAGATAAGGGGGACAGTCATGCTGACTAGTGCATCATCTGCACTCGCCATCCGCGTGGAATAATCGAAGGGACGCAAAACCTGGCAGACGTCCTTCATAGTGGCCCACTCTGTGGTTGTGAAGTCTGAACGGCGCGGAGTGCGACTTCTTTGCGCCTGATGCAGCTGGTACTCCATTACTGCTTGCTGCTGCTCACACAACCGCTCCAACATATGTAACGTGGAATTCCACCTGGTAGGTAGGTCACATATGATGCAATGTTCCGGAAGGCGGAATCGGCGCTGCAGAGCCGCAATGCGCGATTTTGCCGTGCTGGAACGCCGCAAGTGAGCACACTCTAGGCGGACCTTGTGCAGCAGTGCATCAAGATTCGGATAGTCCCTCAAAAAACTCTGCACGACCAAGTTGAGCACATGTGCCAGACATGGGATGTGAGTGAGGTTGCCGAGGCCCAGAGCTGCCACCAGATTTCGGCCATTATCACACACTACCATGCCTGGCTGGAGATTCGCTGGCACAAACCACACATCGCTCTCCTGCTTGATGGCATTCCAGAGCTCCTGCGCTGTGTGGCTTCGATTCCCCAAAGAATTTAATTTCAAGATGGCCTGTTGACCTTTGGCCACAGCTGTGCTCATGTCGGTTGTAACAGGTAAACGTTCACGGGTCCATGTGGAGGTGGACTGTGACGGCTCCTGCAGCGACGATTCTGAGGAACTTGTGTAAGAGGAGGAGTCAATGCGTACAGACTGGATTCCTGCAATCCTTGGAGTGGGCAGGACTCGTCCTGCGCCACTCGCACGATCTGTACCCGGCTCAACAACATTAACCCAATGGGCAGTGAGGGAAAGGTATCGCCCCTGTCCATGTTGACTGGTCCATGCATCAGAGGTGAGGTGGACCTTGCTACTGACGGCGTTCAGTAGCGTGTGTTTTATGTGTCCCTCCACATGCTTGTGCAGGGCAGGGACGGCTTGCCTGCTGAAATAAAAGCGGCTGGGCACATTGTACTGTGGGACTGCCAATGACATCAAGTCACGGAAGCTGTCAGTCTCCACCAGCCTGAATGACAGCATTTCCAGTGACAGAAGTTTGGCAATGCCTGCAGTCAGAGCCTGTGCTCGTGGGTGGTTTGCCGAGAAAGGCCGCCTTTTCTCCCATGCCTGTACTACCGATGGCTGTAGACTGGGCAAGGAGTGTGAGGATGACTGGGAACGTGGTGCTGCGGGTGGAATTACAGTGGGTCTCTGGACAACAGTGCCAGAGATTCTTCCATGGCGATCCTGGGAGGAAGCCGATCTGTCATGGTTCCCAATGGCAAGGGAACGTAAAAAACACATAAGTAACGAACGAGCTCTCGGGTGATGGAAACTCGAGTTGACCGTGAGCTAAATCTACCACACAACTAACAGTAGCCAGGGAGCATACCTACGGCTTCCTATATGCCACGCGCCAGCCGGAGGACTAACTACGCCTGGTAGAGGAAGAAACAGACCTGGCTTACCTCTAGGGAAATACCCCAAAAGATGATAGCAGCCCCCCACATGTAATAACGGTGAATTAAGAGGAAAAGACATACACAGTATGAAAGTAGATTTAGCAAAGAGAGGTCCACTTACTAGATAGCAGAAGGATACAAAAGAGGACTTCACGGTCAACTGAAAACCCTTTCAAAAACCATCCTGAAATTACTTTAAGACTCCTGTGTCAACTCATGACACAGGAGTGGCAATTTCAGCCCGCAAGAGCTTCCAGCTACAGAGAATTACAAAAACTGCAAACTGGACAAAAGGTACAAAACAAAAGGACAAAGTCCACTTAGTGATCAGCAGACTAGTAGCAGGAACATGCAACCGAAGGCTCTGGTTACAATGATGACCGGCAAGGAAATGACTGGAGAGCAAGGCTAAATAGGAAACTCCCAAACACTGATGGAAGCAGGTGAACAGAAGAAGCAAAGTGCAAACAAGTCACCAGTACCACCAGCAACCACCAGGGGAGCCCAAAAAGCGGATACACAACAGTACCCTCCCCTTAAGGAGGGGGCACCGAACCCTCACAAGAACCGCCAGGGCGATCTGGATGAGCCCTATGAAAGGCACGAACCAAATTCGAGGCATGAACATCAGAGGCAGTTACCCAAGAATTATCTTCCTGACCATAGCCTTTCCATTTAACCAGATATTGAAGTCTCCATCTGGAAATACGGGAGTCCAAGATCTTCTCCACGACGTACTCCAATTCACCCTCCACCAGCACAGGAGCAGGAGGTTCAGTAGAAGGAACCACCGGTACCTCATATCTCCGCAACAACGACCGATGCAACAAATTATGGATAGCGAAAGATGCCGGGAGGTCCAAACGAAAGGAAACAGGGTTAAGAATCTCCAAAATCCTATAAGGACCGATGAACCGAGGCTTAAATTTGGGAGAAGAAACTCTCATAGGGACAAAACGGGAAGACAACCACACCAAGTCCCCAACGCGAAGGTGGGGACCAACACGACGACGACGGTTAGCAAACTGCTGAGTCCTCTCCTGGGACAATTCCAAATTATCCACCACTTGTCCCCAAATCCGATGCAACCGATCCACCACCGCATCCACTCCAGGACAATCCGAAGATTCAACCTGACCAGATGAAAAACGCGGATGAAACCCTGAATTGCAAAAGAAAGGAGAAACCAAAGTGGCAGAACTAGCCCGATTATTAAGAGCAAACTCCGCCAACGGCAGAAAGGCAACCCAATCATCCTGATCCGCAGACACAAAACACCTCAAATAAGTCTCCAAAGTTTGATTAGTTCGCTCCGTCTGGCCATTGGTCTGAGGATGGAGTGCAGACGAAAAGGACAAATCAATGCCCAACCTGGCACAGACTGCCCGCCAAAATCTAGACACGAACTGGGTACCCCTGTCAGAAACGATGTTTTCCGGAATACCATGCAAGCGAACCACATTTTGAAAAAACAGAGGGACCAACTCAGATGAGGAAGGCAACTTAGGCAATGGCACCAAATGAACCATTTTAGAAAAACGGTCACACACCACCCAGATGACAGACATCTTCTGAGAAACAGGGAGATCCGAGATAAAGTCCATAGAGATGTGCGTCCAAGGCCTCTTAAAAAACAGATAAGTAACGAACGAGCTCTCGGGTGATGGAAACTCGAGTTGACCGTGAGCTAAATCTACCACACAACTAACAGTAGCCAGGGAGCATACCTACGGCTTCCTATATGCCACGCGCCAGCCGGAGGACTAACTACGCCTGGTAGAGGAAGAAACAGGCCTGGCTTACCTCTAGGGAAATACCCCAAAAGATGATAGCAGCCCCCCACATGTAATAACGGTGAATTAAGAGGAAAAGACATACACAGTATGAAAGTAGATTTAGCAAAGAGAGGTCCACTTACTAGATAGCAGAAGGATACAAAAGAGGACTTCACGGTCAACTGAAAACCCTTTCAAAAACCATCCTGAAATTACTTTAAGACTCCTGTGTCAACTCATGACACAGGAGTGGCAATTTCAGCCCGCAAGAGCTTCCAGCTACAGAGAATTACAAAAACTGCAAACTGGACAAAAGGTACAAAACAAAAGGACAAAGTCCACTTAGTGATCAGCAGACTAGTAGCAGGAACATGCAACCGAAGGCTCTGGTTACAATGATGACCGGCAAGGAAATGACTGGAGAGCAAGGCTAAATAGGAAACTCCCAAACACTGATGGAAGCAGGTGAACAGAAGAAGCAAAGTGCAAACAAGTCACCAGTACCACCAGCAACCACCAGGGGAGCCCAAAAAGCGGATACACAACACCGAACCAGCTGTGTGTGAGCTGGAGGAAGAGGCAACATGAGCTGAAGATGTGGTAGCTGCCGCTGTTGGTTGACCTAGCTCTTCAGTGTGTTTCTGTAACTCCGCCGCGTGCCTGGTCCGCACATGTTTCCACATGTTGGAGGTATTGAGGTTGCTGACATTTCTCCCTCTTTTGACTTTGTGATGACACACCTTGCATTTGACATAGCAAATGTCATCTGCAACTGTGTCAAAAAAGGACCAGGCACTGCAAGTCTTGGGAGAGCCTTTTTGGCTTTTGGAAGAGACACGCTCCTAAGGGGTGCCAAAGTGGAGGCTACAGGATCCGCAGTCTTCCCCCTCCTCTCCCTCTTTGGCCCATTCGGGGAATCTCTTCCTCAGAGCTGCTCCCACCACCTTCCTGTCCCTCACGCCACGATGGGTCAAGGACCTCATCATCTACACTACCCTCTGCCACCAACTGCTCCTCCTGGGTAGTCTCAGCAGCAGAGCATGCACCAGAAAGTGGCACCTGAGTATCATCAGCGGATGCGTTCTGCGGTGTGGTGACAGGAGGCACTGGCCCACCCGCCTCTTCAGACTCAGAGAGAAAAAGCTGTTGGGCATCACTGCACACTGCCTCTTCTTCCATTTCTCCAATGCTGCTTGGCTGGCCCCCTGTTTCCAAGCCAAGAGATTCAGAGAACAGAAGTAGAGATGGCTCCTGTCCTGGGCTCTCTGTCTGCCTGGGCAATTTGGCAGGTGGCGAAGAGACAGATGGGTGCTCTCCAGTGCTCTGTGTCTGAGAGGATGTGGCACTAATTGAAGTCGATGCGTTAGCTGCCATCCATCCGACAACGGCTTCAATTTGGTCTTCACACAGCAGCGGTGTACAGCGCTCTCCGACAAAGCTGCGCATGAAGGACTGTTCCCTGCTGAAACTGGGTGATGATGAGTCACCGGTGCCCGCAGCAGGCACAGAATCCCCACGTCCTCTCCCTGCTCCGCGCCCACGCCTACGTGCCTTACTCCCTGCCTTCTTCATCTTGGTTGACTGATAAAGATAAGCAGAACAGTACTAACGGCTTAGTGTGCTTATTCCTGAACAGCTCCTAACAGGTATAAGAAACACTAATTTTCTAAAGTGTGGACTAGACTTTAATATGCGCTAATGTGGCCTAGACAACTGTAAAGTGGTGTGTTTGGTGAACTTTATTCTTTATTTATTTTTGGGGGGATGAACTGACAACAGGGAGAGCTGCACTCACACGGAGACCGTGCAGACAGCCGTAAACGGCGCTGCAAGGCCCAAAAAAACTACTCTAGATTATCCTATGTAGTGTTTTCCCACAATTTAGCTGGATACGGGTGGAAAGTCACTAATAGGAATTATTTGAAAAAAATGTGCAGCAGCCTGCACTACTTGCAAAAAAGGACAATGGAATGGATAGAACTGTATGAGTCAGTGAACCACCCTGAGCTGGATACAACCGGCTGTGGCTGCACACAGACTACAGGGCGAGCTGCACTCACATGGAGACTGTGCAGACAGCCGTAAACGGCGCTGCAAGGCCCCAAAAACCTCCTCTATGTTATCCTATGTAGTGTTTTTCCACAATTTAGCTGGATACGGGTGGAAAGTCACTAATAGGAATTATTTGAAAAAAATGTGCAGCAGCCTGCACTACTTGCAAAAAAGGACAATGGAATGGATAGAACTGTATGAGTCAGTGAACCACCCTGAGCTGGATACAACTGGCTGTGGCTGCACACAGACTACAGGGCGAGCTGCACTCACACGGAGACCATGCAGACAGCCGTAAACGGTGCTGCAGGGCCCCAAAAACCTCCTCTACGTTATCCTATGTAGTGTTTTTCCACAATTTAGCTGGATACGGGTGAAAAGTCACTAATAGGAATTATTTGAAAAAAATGTGCAGCAGCCTGCACTACTTGCAAAAAAGGACAATGGAATGGATAGAACAGTATGAGGCAGTGAACCACCCTGACCTGAATACAACCAGCTATGGCTGCACACAGACTACAGAGTGGGCTGCACTCACACACACACACACACACACACACAGAGACCTTGCAGATCGCTGTGAAAACAGCGCTGCAAGGCAAAAGCAAGGTGAACACACAGCGGTTGCTAAATTAGCCTGGGAAAAGCACAAAGAAGCAAATCGCTATCTCAACTGGCCCTCAGTCAGAACACAGCGTCCTGTCACTAACTGAATTCACAGCAGAGTGAGCCCAAAATGGTGCCAGCGACTTTTAAACTGCAGCATGACATCATTTCAGCAGCCAATCACAGCCTTGCCAGTAGTTTCATGCCCACCATGCTGAACAGGATGTGCCCACACTTGTAATCAGTCCTCATTGGCTGAATTCATGCAGTTTGAATCCTGGGAACTTCCGATTCTGGTATCCGATATGCGGCAAGTATCGGATCTCAGTATCGGAATTCCGATACCGCAAATATCGGCCGATACCCGATACTTGCGGTATCGGAATGCTCAACACTAGTGATCACTGATGAGCAAACATGCTAGCCACTACTTGGTACTTGCCCGATTATCACTGTGCTCGGTGTACTTGGCATTTCCGGAATTATTAGGCAGGAGCTTGTGTCTCTGCCCTGCAATTTTGGTGCTCTTTACAGTGCCAATGAACATGTAGGGATTGTCTGCCATGCACTGTAATACCGCAGCCATCTTTGTTGTGGTATTACAGTGATTGGCTGGCTGCACAGTGGAATCAACTCTATAAGAGACCTGATGCCGCCCTGCTCGGGGCATTCTGCTCCGGACTCAGTTAGTGTAGGGAGAGCTACAGCTGAGATAGGGTCAGATTTGTTCTTTCATTAGCTAGTATGGGTCTGCTAGTGTTCAATCCACAAATCCTGATCAAACCAACAGTACTTTTTAGGGCTATTTCAGGCATACATAGATCATTGTGCTAGGTAGGCACATATCAAAATCACTGCAAGGCCTGCAGGCACTGTATGTGAGGCTATAGATCTCCCTGCATACATCAAAAGGCTCCATTACTGTCTGCTGCTGCTTATTTTATGCATACCTAGCTGCAGGTATCTGTGGCCAGGATTTGTTTTTTTGGGGGCACCTTATACCTGCTAATTTTAGTACAAAGCAATCCAGAGCCCCATTTTTGTCAACATTTATTTGCTTGGTCACACTGCAGACTACAGCCAGGTAATTTTAATACAAGAGCGTTAAAATCTAACAATGTAAAATGGTTGTTTTTGTCCCAGGCATCAGACGTGACTACGCATAAAATTCTGGCCTTTTTTTGGTACTATAGCTTTTTTTGCAGTTTCTTACAACATTTTTGGACAACATTTTGGTGAACAAAAAATCTTTAGCTAGCAAAAAAATATATAGCTACAGTTCTTATATTTAGCACTGTGATTTGTACACCACACGCATTGAATATCATTGAGCTAAAAACTGTACAATTTTAGTACTCCAAATTTTTTATTTTAGTGTCATAGGCTATTTTCTGACATAATTTTGGTAGTCCCAAAAAAATCAAGGCCACATTTTGATCAGTCTATTATCTTGGTCAGACACATGGTGTATCTGTCGTGTCCAAATCCTCACTTTGCAGGCATACATTGCATTTTTTTATCTGCTACCCTTGCTGCATACAGAATATTGTGGTTGCAATTTTTTTACAAAATACAGGCCACATATTGAAACAGTCTATTATCTCAGTCACGCGTCTGGTCTATCTGTGGTCTTCAAATCTTTGTTTTTCAGGCATACATTCCAGTTTTTGGTCTGCTACCCTTGGTGTATACAGTATTTTGTTGTTTTTAAAATTTTAGAAAATACAGGTGTCACGGGTTCCTTCTCCGGTATCACACAATCAACAGAGCAAGAGAATAGTGAACAATTCCAAGACCTTTATTTAGGCAAAACACGAAAGGTCCATATATACGATCCATCACACAAAGGATTAAATATTCCAGAACACGAATGCAGTTCAGTTACAGAATAAAAGTCCAACAATCCAGCACAGAGGATAACAGTCCATATTCCCTTCTTTCTCTCTGATATGCTCTTCACATCAAGGTTCCACACCAGACTGATCTCTGTGTCTCACCTCCCTGATATTTAAAAGTCTCCCCCCTCATTCACAGGCCAGGAGGGGGAAGGTCTCAGGGGCTCATTGTTTCAACAAGCTAGGTCAACATGTCATTACCATATTAGCAAATATGATTATTCACTGACCCTGTGAAGAGATAACAATACAGAACTGTGGGGAGAATATGAGATGGCAAATAACAACTCATCCTACAAGATACAGTAACACCATGATAATCAGTAAAATAGAAATATACACAAAAATGATACCCACATAGCATATCACACCATCACAACCTCTCCCCCGTCATAATAAGTGAGCACGCCATTAGGTCTACACAGACCTCTGGCCTGCTCACTTTAGTCCACTTTGCTCCACTGTTTATAGTTCCTTGTACAGTGGCAGGGGTTGCAATAATCATGAGCACTTGTCCATAAATTCCCGGGTCCTGGCTTTATGGTCATACCTGGCTTTTTGACTGGACTGGGCCGTTCGCTGATGTTCATTAGCCAAGGTAGCTAGCTGGGCGAGACAGTCTCTGAACTCTAGAACGTAGGGAATGATGAGAGTTACGGTATCTGTGATATCTCCCTCCAATTGTTCTTTCAGAAGAAGGAGAGGCCCACGGACCTTCTGCTCCCACAAAATGACTTTGCAACTCCCCAATGTCATTTCCAAGGAGGATATCTGCAGGAAGTCCTCCCATAACGCCAATCCAACACAGTTTTTCCCCAAACCCGAAATCCAAACGTACCAAAGCTCTCTGTATATATTTGCGGACACCCCCGCCAGGACAATAGGAATTCCCAGGCCCTGGTGAATTGCCTCGGGTCGAACCACACGGGGGTCAGCGATAGTCAGGAATGCCCCCATGTCTCTAAATCCCGACACTTTGTATCCATCAATTAAGACATCCTGCAGGTGGCAAAGCCGTTGCTGTGTATTTCTGATGGACAAAGGCCGGAGTCCGTATACTCCAGGAGGGGTATCTATGGTGCCGTGGTCAGTGGTCCACTCTTGTAGGGGTGGTTGTAGCTCTTCCTCAGGCCGGATGGAGTGCACAAGATGCACTGGACGAGGTGGGGCTATGTGGGGCTCCCTCCGAACCCCTGAGGGACAGCTAGACTGCAAATGTCCAGGTTGCCCACACCAGTAACATCTCTCTGTGATACCTCCAGGTCGTGGTCGGAACTGTTGGGGCCCAGGATTGTGAGCTGTGATTGTCATCAGCCTGCGGCTGGGTGGAGGGGCATACATAATTGGAGGGGGATGGGGCACGGTCGAAGGTCGTGGTTCATTGTCCCGAAGCCTTCTCCATTGCAGTCGGATAGTAAGGGCTTCATCGGCCAGGGCTGCAGCTCTATCCACGGTGCACGCCGTGCGCTCCCGGACCCATTCCTGTACCTCTGCGGGGCACTTGGCAAGAAATTGTTCTATAAGGAACGCCTGTATAACATCTTCCACAGTAAAGGCATTTTCTGCTTTTAGCCATCTCCGACATGCCTGGGACATCTTTTGTGCATACATCCTAAATGATCCCCCCGTAGTGCATGGGAGGTCTCGGAACTTGGCCCTATATGAGTCTGGGGTGATAGCATGGTAATCCAGGATAGTCTGCTTTACAATGTTATAATCCCGATTCCGCTGTGAGTCAATGGTTCGGTAAGCCTCCGCCAGGCTACCGTTCAGGAGTCCCACTAACAAACGCATCCAGCCAGAGTGAGGCACCTCCATCACAGCACACTGCTGCTCAAAGTCCTTGAAGAACCCCTCCACATCTCCGGAAGCCTCATCAAATGGCTTAAACTCTGTCCGGGTGATCCGTACAGGCTCCCGGATCGTTGGATTTACATTCCACATTGTGCTACTCCCTCTTTCAAGCTCCATTGCTTGTCTCCGCTGTGCCCGGTGGGCAGCTCCCTCCTTGTACTCCTGAGAGATGCCTGGGCCCAGAACCGCCATCTCTTCTTTATACCACACCACCCACTGGCTTTTTGGGGTGGGTGTCCTCGTCTCCAGTGCTTGTCCTTCAGACATATGGGAGGAGGTGGCCGGGCTGGCACCCATCAGTAGATCGATTAAGGCCTCTTTAGTCAGTCCCTGGTAGTTCAGGCCCAGGTCTCTGGCTCTCTCCTGTATACTGGATACAGTCCAATTTCTGTACTCACTCTGTGTGTGGTTCTCCATTAGGTTACACTCTGTTGATCCCGCTGCTTGCCACCAGTTGTCATGGGTTCCTTCTCCGGTATCACACAATCAACAGAGCAAGAGAATAGTGAACAATTCCAAGACCTTTATTTAGGCAAAACACGAAAGGTCCATATATATACGATCCATCACACAAAGGATTAAATATTCCAGAACACGAATGCAGTTCAGTTACAGAATAAAAGTCCAACAATCCAGCACAGAGGATAACAGTCCATATTCCCTTCTTTCTCTCTGATATGCTCTTCACATCAAGGTTCCACACCAGACTGATCTCTGTGTCTCACCTCCCGGATATTTAAAAGTCTCCCCCCTCATTCACAGGCCAGGAGGGGGAAGGTCTCAGGGGCTCATTGTTTCAACAAGCTAGGTCAACAGGTCATTAGCATATTAGCAAACATGATTATTCACTGACCCTGTGAAGAGATAACAATACAGAACTGTGGGGAGACTATCAGATGGCAAATAACAACTCATCCTACAAGATACAGTAACACCATGATAATCAGTAAAATAGAAATATACACAAAAATTATACCCACATAGCATATCACACCATCACAACCGGCCACATATTGAAACAGTCTGTTACCTCAGTCAGACACCTGGTCTATCTGTGGTCTCCAAATCTTTGCTTTTCAGGCATACAGTCCAGTTTTTGGTCTGCTACCCTTGGTGTATACAGTATTTTATAGTTCAAAAATTTTTACAAAATACAGGCCACATATTGAAATTCTGTTATCTCAGCCAGATGCCTGGTCTATCTGTAGTCTCCAAATCCTAGCTTTTCATGCATACATTCCAGTTTTTGGTCTGCTACCCTTGGTGTATACAGTATTTTGTGGTTTAAAAAATTAAAAAAAAATACAGGCTACATATTGAAACAGTCTTTTATCTCTGTCCGACGCCCATTCTATGTGTGGTCTACAAATAGTTGTTTTTCATGTATACATTCCAATTTTTGGTCTGTCTAATACCCTAGGTTTATACACTATTTTGGTAAAATAAAACCACAAAAAACATATATTACAGTGTGGTAGTTCTGTGACACGCATCATCTATCTGTGGGCTACAAAGTGTGCTTTTGAGGCATCCATTCGCCTTGTTTTGTGGTGTGTTACCCTAGCTCTAAACACTATTTAGCAGTAAAAAATAAATATATAGGCCACATATTGAAGAGTCTGGTATCTCAGTCAAACACCAGATATATCTATGGCCTACAAATTGTGGCATTTCAGGGCTACATTCCACTGTATTTGCTGTCTTTGCTGTCTTTGAAATAAAAACATAGACCACATATTTTACAGTGTGGTATCTCTGTGACACACCTCATGTATCTTTGGTCTACAAAGTGTGCTTTTCAGGCTTCCATTCACCTTTTTTTTGCTGTGTGTTACCCTAGCACTAAACAGTAAACACTATTTTGGGCTGAATTTTTTTTTTTAAATGTACCCCCCAAGTGGAAATGTTTATCAGCCCATATGCATTTCAAGTCTAGGAGACAACCTCCTTTAAATTGTGACTTTTTTTCTATGAGGCCTTCCTCTACGTCTCATCATCCACCGCCACTAGAACACCAGGGTGAACATGTTCTATGCTGCTAGAGCAGTCAATTTTTTAGAAAGGGTGTCTAAGATCCCCATAAAAATTTGTTTAAAAAATGTACCCCCCATGCTGTTTGACAGCCCAAACACTTAGTGTATGGGCATTACGAGTCTAGGAGACTCGCTCCTTTGTAATGGGACTTTTTTTATGAGGCGCTCCTCCATGGTTCTTCCAAAGGGGGATTGGGGTGCGTGCAAATTTGGATCAAGGCGGTCCTTGCATTCAATGCATAAGGAAACTGTATGGCAGGGCCAACTGAAGACTGTGAAGTGGGTTTTCCTGTGGCCATCCAGTACTTGAGTTCAAAGGCTTATTGGGGTGCATATGACTTGATAGCAGAGCAGGCCTTGCGTTCAATGCAACATTTTTTCATTGTAATTCTTGGCAGAACAGCCACTCACTGCATAGGCAATAACAGCATAGGAGACCCACTGTTTAATAATGGCCCTTTAAGAATATTAATGCCACCTGATGCCCCTCTAAAAATAAGCTTTATGACTTTAAGGCTATGTGCTCACTTGTGCAAATTTCCTGAACAGAACTATGTGCAAATTTCCTGAACAAAACCAGACTTTTTCTGCAGGAAATCCGCATGCGTTTTTTTCGCGTTTTTCTTGCATTTTTTGTGCGGATTTTTCGCATTTTTTCCTGATTTTCCCATTGCATTAAATAGCGGGAAATCCGCAAAAAAAACGCAAAATTAATGAACATGCTGGTTTTTTTACCTCAATGCTTTTTTTTCACGGAAAAAAATGCAACATGTGTACAAAAATTGCGGATTGCATTCTATTAATAGGATGCTTAATGGATGCGTTTTTTTTCACAGAAAATCCAGAACGTGTGCACACAGCCTAAAAGTCCCTCCTTCATAAATGAAACAAGATGTGTCTCCTTATGTGTCACACACCACATGGCCAGCTAGGGTTGTTAAATGTTATATCAGAGGTGTCAAACTGCATTCCTCGATGGCCGCCAACAGGTCATGTTTTCAGGATTTCCTTGTATTGCACAGGTGATAATTTAATCACCTGCACAGAATGATTCCAGCACCTTGTGGACTGCTAAGGAAATCCTGAAAACAGGACCTGTTGGCAGCCCTCGAGGAATGCAGTTTGACACCTCTGTGTTACATGACATTTCCCGGTGAATGCATTTGTATTGGTTGAAAGCAATGTTAAAGTTGAAAAATGCATCAAAAACGCTGCGTGTGAACATAGCCCAAGTGGTGGAGGAACATTTTGGTCTGGGGTAAATTATTTTTCCTTATATACAAGTCATTAGCCTCGAAATGATGTACCTTAACATATTTCCCAGCAAAATCCATTTTGGTTAGCTTTTTGTATGTTTTTTACTGCACCTGAAAAAATGGCTTGAAACTCTGCCAACCTTGCTTACAGCTGTGACCTAGGAGTCAGAAATGCTTCCAGGGGCGATCCCCATGATGTTACTGTGTTTTTAGAACTTAAGAGGACCCCCTGGGGGGATCACGGTAAAAATACTCGGGTTTCCCATAGCCTTACATTGAGCAACGAGCACCCAAGCATTTTAGTGCTCGCTCATCACTGTCACCCACCACTACTGCTTGTCAAACTCTTAGGGTACTGTCACACTCTGCAACTTTCCAACGATCACGACCAGCGATACGACTTGGCCGTGATCGTTGGAAAGTCGTTGTGTGGTCGCTGGAGAGCTGTCACACAGATCGCTCTCCAGCGACCAACGATGCCGAAGGCCCCGGGTAACCAGGGTAAACATCGGCTTACTAAGTGCAGGGCCGCGCTTAGTAACCCCATGTTTACCCTGGTTACCATCGTAAAAGTAAAAAAAAACAAACAGTACATACTCACATTCCAGTGTCCGTCAGGTCCCTTGCAGTCTGCTTCCCGTTCTGACTGACTCCCGGCCGTAAAGTGAAAGCAGATCACAGCGGTGACATCACCGCTGTGCTCTGCTCACTTTCCGGCCGGCAGTTAGTCAGAGCGGGAAGCAGACGGCAAGGGACCTGAAGGACACCGGAATGTGAGTATGTACGTTTTTTATTTTTTTACTTTTACGCTGGTAACCACGGTAAACATCGGGTTACTAAGCGCGGCCCTGCGCTTAGTAACCCGATGTTTACCCTGGTTACAAGCGAACGCATCGCTGGATCGCTGTCACACACAATGATCCAGCGATGACAGTGGGAGATCCAGCGACGAAATAAAGTTTCAAACGATCTGCTACGACGTACGATTCTCAGCGGGGTCCCTGATCGCAGTAGCGTGTCAGACACAGCGATATCGTATGGATATCGCTGGAACGTCACGGATCGTACCGTCGTAGCGACCAAAGTGCCAATGTGTGACAGTACCCTTAGTGTGCCACCTCCTCCTTTTCCATTGCACTGGCAGATATTTATACCTAATTGTATGTTGAAGAAAAAAGGTGTATTATCCAAATCACTACCTAGTTTGGCAACTAACTCTCTCCTGTTCAAGTTGCTGGTTTTGCAGTCCCTTCCGTACCACCTTGTGGAGTTCACTTCCTTCCGTAGACATTATGGTGTGCACTCATCGCTTCTGGAAGATACATAGTCAACATAATTTCTCATAAAGATGGGTGCCCACTCTCTGCCCTCATGTACACAAGAACATAGGACATTTCTGAATTTGTGTTTCAGTTTTACGTCACATTAGGTGAATGTTTGTAATAGCAGTGATGCACCACTACAACCAGGACACTAAGTGATGCCTCCATGACTGGGAGTTACATCTGTTGCTACCACTAGGTGGCGGTTTTCTGTCTTCTAGATCTCTTCAAGATCCGACCTAACATTTATGACACTATCACTACAAAATACATATTACAGTTTTGATTCCACACACCAACCTCACTAATTTCACTATTTGTAGTTTTGCAGCTTGAATTTCTGAGCTACATAAGCCATACAGCAGATGATTTTCTACTGTGCATTAAGTTGCAACTCACCTTATGCTGACTGGCTTCACATCAACTCCATCCACTCCAGCTGGGAATTGTTGTGACAGAAAATGCCAGGCAGCCTTACAGTAGGGCAAAGTAACACATGCTTCTTGCAGTGCCCATGTCATGAATTTAATAGTATAATATTTCTTTTAGAAATATTAAAATATTAATATAAAAGACTGAGGCCATTAGGGTAAGGGTAAAAACCCTGATTTTCCTAAAAAGTTGGCCTGTGAACATTTTTACATAAATATTATAGGCTTCTTTCATCTTACATCTTCTCCTTATCTTTGAAGAAAAAGATTGGTATCCAGCACGTACTGTATTAAAAAAAAAATTTTACATTTAGTGACTTAGGTTAAAAAATCCTTCCATGGCAATGAGGATAATACATTTGGCAGACAAAAAGTAACACATTTTAAACAGCCCACAGCTGTTAGTTCTGCCTGGCGAGTGATCAAAAATACAGGGGAACCAATGCGTTTTTTAAATGTACGTATTTATTTATAGCGCAGTTTTAGGCTGATGAATAGTCCCATCAGCCGCTGCCTGCTCTCACTGCTATCAGTTGTATATAACTCTCAACATTCTCCCCTGCTCACGCTGATCACTGGCAGGGCAGGGGAGTATGATGAGAACCGTCTTCAGCAACTGGGGCTAGGGAACAGCACTAACTATACCGCTGCTTCCCATGCGCCCGTACGTGTGGTACTGATGCGGCACACAGGCAGTACTTGGTTGCCACACATATGCTGCAAGTATTACACACATGGACACAAGGACATAGGTACACTGATATGATATCTTTGGTACATTACCAACACATAGTGATCAAATAATACCACATACAAGGAATAAATACTGCCACACCATGACCAGATCACATATCACCACCACATAGAGACAGAATAATACCACATACAAGGAACAAATACCGCCACATCATGACCACATATTATCACCACATATTGACCAAATGCTACAATACTGACCATTAATAAAAAAAACACAATACTAATACTACCATAAGTGCAATTATTTACAGGAGCTCTGTATACAGTGTATAGTGTACAGGTAATACAGGAACCACCTGTGTCATTATACACAGGAGCTCTGTAAAAGGCGTATAGTGTACAGGTAATAGAGTGATCACCAGTGACATTATGCACAAGAGCTCTGTATATAATGTCAGTATACAGATAATTCATTTATCATGAGTGAGATTATACACAGGAGCTTTGTATATAACATAAAAAGCCCAAAAGTATGAAATGGGATATAAATTGGTGTGCATGCACCGTGTATGCACATGTTGACACAAGCCACTGAACAGTCACATAATGATTAAACACTAGAGATGAGCAAATAGTTGACTCCCTCCTTATTCAGCAAGCTATAGCATTTAATGAATAAGCTGCAGAGGGAACCTGGATGCCTGGATCGCTCCTGCTAATCAGCTGTCCGGCGCCAGCCTGTTTGTTAGGCTTTCCATGCAAGTGTTGTGACTGTCACACACCCGAGACACATGCAGCTGCGGCGCTGTAAATAAATAGCATAGAGTATGAAAATAATATACGGTATTTAGTTAACATGTTTTTTCATAAAAAAAATGAGAAACCCATCCCAGCTCATCAAGGCAGCCGTAATTGGGACAGTCCAAACTCTAATATTAAAAACCTTACCATTTGTCAAGTGACATGCATGTAGATAAGGGCTGAGACGGACTGGACCCAAGTAGCGGAAACGAAGCCCAGGCCAACCACTTGAATCATGCCCAGTTCAAGAGAAAGGTAGGCCAGACCCTTATATGCACATGATGCAAACAGATAGAAAAAAGCCCAAAGGTATGAACTGGGATGCAAATTGGTGTGCATATGCAGCATGTAAGCGCATGTTCACACTTGCCACTGAACAGAAGAAAGCAAAGACAGAAACATAATGATTAAACATTCTGCAGTAACTAAATAAATAGCATAGTGCATGAAAATAATATACGGTATTTAGTTAGCATGTTTTTTGATCACCACAACCATCCCTCAGCTGTGTTTCCACAACTTTGGTCCAGTCCGTCTCAGCCCTTATTGTATTGATGAGCTGGAGTACCATCCCCACATGTTTGGTGCTTTGTAGACAGGAAATGAACATATGGGGATTGCCTGCCTGTCACTGTAATGCCATAGCCATCATGGTTGTGGCACTACTGTGATTGGCTGGCTGCATAGCGTCATCAGGTCTACATGAGACCAGTGACGCTATGCTTGTCATACTGTACCCTGGAAAGAGGCAGATTAGGGAGAGGTGCTGCTGAAAGAGGGACAGAATTATAGCTGCTGTGTATTAGGCAGGAATTCAACTACATTAATATTTCTTTCAAGAACAACAGCCCTTCTTAGGGCTAATTATAATCAATGGCATTACTGCTGATAGCAGCACTTAGGGAGAGATTGTGCTGAAGGGATAGTGTAGGACAGGATAGGGTGACTTGGACCTTCTTTATGCTGCCAACTGCAACTGATACCTAATCCATTCTCAGGGCTTGTAATATTATTTTTGCTCTTAATCCTGCAAATTGTTCTGAGCAGGGAAATATTAAACACTATTTTTACGGCAGCAGTTGTGCATCAAAAGCATACAGCTAGACTTGGTTGGATCTCAATAGCATCGCTATATTGCTCCTGCAGGGTAACCATTCAATCTGAAGTGTGTAAATTTTCCTGCAATAGTAATATTGCAATTTTAGCAGTGAAATTTTATACGGCATTTATCATGGCCCAGTTGGGCATCAACTTACAGCCAAAGTATCTTAGATTGCAAAAACTTTGTAAAATTAAATAGAATTAAGTCACATCAAGGTTCCCACATGGCTGTTCTGATCCCATCAGTCAAAGTATTGTAAAAGTGTATCCGGTCCATGGCAATGCCTATCTCAACCAGCTAAGTAGACCAGTTATATATATGAGCCTAATACAGATGTATTTTTGCAAGTTCTGTTCAAATCACAAGCTGAATAACTTTGCAGACAGCATGATTCATCCTTATGTTCAAGTTATTATTTGCATTTTGGCCTGGACCTGTGGACATAATATGAGAACTGAAAGGGGTCCCTATTCAATGCATCACAATATGGCCTAATTCTCATTTATCTTGTAATTACATTATCTTCTGGCTTCAGTGTTAATTTTATTTTAATTATGTGTACCTAATAATCTCATTAGTATTATGATACATTAAAGACTGTGCATGCATTGTTAAGCTATAATATTGTCTCTTGGCATATAATTATGTTAGGATAGGTAGTAAATGAAGCGTAATAATGTGATCATGGACACACTATTAATTACTGTTTATCTACCAGAATCTATCATTTTAGCTATTAGCATTTGTAATTAATTTAAATGGTTGTTGAAAACACTTAATAATCTGCAGAACACACTTGCTGATAATAAAGACGATTTGTTACCTTGCCAACTTTGCAATTATAAGGCTTTTCTTCTCCACTGTATTGACTTTACACTATAGGAAAATGTCATTAATAGCGTTGAGCGAAATGGATCGGTCATTTTCATAAATCTCCGACTTTAAGGCAAAGTCGGGTTTCATGAAACCCGAACCGATCCTAGTGTGGGATCGGCCACGCGGTCGGCGATCAGAGCGCCAAAGTCGCGTTTCATATGACACTGTTACCGCCGTTTTTCATCCAATGAAGGAGGATGCAGAGTGTGGGCAGCGTGATGACATAGGTCTCGGTCCCCACCATCTTAGAGAAGGGCATGACAGTGATTGGCTTGCTTTCTGCGGCGTCACAGGGGCTATAAAGGGGCGTGCACGCTGACCGCCATCTTACTTCTGCCGATCTTAGCATAGGGAGAGGTTGCTGCAGCTTCATCAGAAGAAGGGATATAGTTAGGGAGGGAAGATTAACCCCCAAACCACTTGTGCTGTAGCGATTTCCACTGTCCAACACCACCTTTTTGTCCAGGGACAGTGGAGGTCGTATTTTAGTGCATCAGCTGCATAGCTGTGTGCACGGTGCTGTGCAAACCAACTGCTTTTTTGAAAGCAAAAATCCTGTTGCTCCTTTCTGCACAGTAACCTGTCTTGTTTATTTGTCCACACTTTTTTGTTCTGAAGTCCTTTTTATTGCTGCCATACTTGTCCTGAGATCGTTGTAGGGACTAGGGAGCGTGTTATTGCAGTACCTTTTTTTTTTTTCTTTATAATAATTCCAGCCACTTTCTGCCACGTTCATAGTGTTGTGTTATACCACAGGGCCAGAGTTAGGGTTCAGTGTCTCCCCCAAAAAAATGGAGATTCAAATTCTCACACAGTGTATATTCAGCTGTACTGCTAGTGCGTCGTATATCAGGCAGCCACTTTCTGCCACGTTCATAGTGTTGTGTTATACTACAGGGCCAGAGTTGGGGTTCTGTGTCTCCCCCCAAAAGCAAGTCATCTTTCAGGCAAGCTACGTGTCAGCGGGGGAAGGTGGGGCAAACGAATGTGAAATCCATGATTGGTTAATTTAAATGAAGGTTAGCTAATCAACATTTTTGGTAGCCAGACGTGTCCTTTTTTCGGTCAGTATTGAACCAGCAGCATTGAACACTCTTTCTGAAAGCACACTGACAGCAGGGCAATCGAGGTCCTGTAATCCATATTCTGGCAATTCAGGCCAGGTGTCTAGTTTAGATGCCCAGTAATCAAAGGGGAATGACCTGTGAGGGAGAACATCGATAAGGGCGGAAAAGTAGTTTGTAACCATACTGGACAAATGCTGTCTCCTGTCACTTTGAATCGATGCAGCTGTCCCTGTCGTGTCAGCGGTCATTGCGAAATCATTCCACAACCTTGTCATAAAACCCCTCTGTCCAACGCCACTTCGAATTTCTGCACCTCTAGCACCTCTGCCATGTTGCCCCCTGCAGCTCGTGTGAGAACCATCACCGCCGCTGTGTGCTGGGAATGCCTGAACCAAACGGTCTACAAGAGTTGCTTGTTTGGTAGCCAATATTTGACCTAGGTTCTCATGTGGTATGATATTTTGCAGTTTTCCTTTACACTATGTTCCAAAATATTATGCAAATTACATTTTTATCAGATTTTCCTAAATGGTCGGTGCAAATGACAGTCAGTCTAATAAAAGTCATCACCCGTTAGATTATACATTGAATTTTATTGAGAAACCTCCCAATGATAACAGTATAATCTCCAAAATGAATAAAAACTCAAAATGCACTGTTCCAAATTATTATGCACAGTAGAATTTCTAAACATTTGATATGTTTTAAAGAACTGAAAATGCTCAATTGTGGTATTTGCAGCATTAGGAGGTCACATTCACAACAAAAAAGCTATTTAACTCCAAAACATCCTAACAGGCCAAGTTACATGTTAACATAGGAACCCTTCTTTGATGTCACCTTCACAATTCTTGGATCCATTAAACTTGTGAATTTTTGGAGAGTTTCTGCTTGTATTTCTTTGCATGAAGTCAGAATTGCCTCCCAGAGCTGCTGTTTTGGTGTGAACTGCCTCCCACCCTCATAGATCTTTTGCTTGATGATACTCCAAAGGTTCTCTATAGGGTTGAGGTCAGGGGAAGATGGTGGCCACACCATGAGTTTATCTCCTTTTATACCCATAGCAGCCAATGACTCAGAGGTTTTCTTTGCAGCTTCAGATGGTGCGTTGTCATGCATGAAGAAGATTTTGCTCCTGAAGGCACGTTTCTCCTTTTTATACCATGGAAGAAAGTTGTCAGTCAGAAACTTTATGTACTTTGCAGAGGTCAATTTCACACCTTTAGGAACCTTAAAGGGCCCTACCAGCTGTTTCCCCATGATTCCGGCCCAAAACATGACTCCTCCACTCCTTGCTGACGTTGCAGCCTTGTTGGGACATGGTGGCCATCCACTACTCCATCCATCTGGACCATCCACAGTTGCTCGACACTCATCAGTAAACAAGACTGTTGGAAAATTAGTCTTCATGTATGTCTGGGCCCACTACAACCGTTTCTGCTTGTGAAAACTGTTTAGCGGTGGCCGAATAGTAGGTTTATGCACCACAGCAAGCCTTTGAAGGATCCTACACCTTGAAGTTCGAGGGACTCCAGAGGCACCAGCAGCTTCAAATATCTGTTTGCTGGTTTGTAATGGCTTTTTAACAGCTGCTCTCTTAATCTGATTAACTTGACTGGCAAAAACCTTCCTCATTCTGCCTTTATCAGCACGAACACATCTGTGCTCAGATTCAGCCACACATCTCTTCACAGTATGATGATCACGCTTAAGTTTTCGGGAAATATCTATTGTTTTCATCCCTTGACCAAGGCATTGCACTATTTGATGCTTTTCAGGAAGAGAGAGATCCTTTTTATTTCCGATATTGCTTGAAACCTGTGACCTGCTTAATAATGTGGAACATCATTTTTAAGTAGTTTTCCTTTAATTAGAATCACCTGGAAAACTAATTATCACATGTTTTTCAGATTGATTTCAGTGATCCATTGAGCCCTGAGACACAATACCATCCACGAGTTTATTTGAAAAACAAAACAATTAAATCTTTACGACACTGAAATCCAATTCGCATAATAATTTGGAACACAGTGTATATCTTGTATCCAGGAGGCAAGCCAACCAGTTGTCGTCATCGGTCATCATTTTAACAATGCGGGGGTCCCTTTTTAGGATACGCAAGGCATACTCAGCCATGTGGGCCAATGTTCCAGGTGTCAATTAACTGTTTCTGCTGGGTTGAGGACCACTTTCTTGCAAATCAACATCACAAGTGTCCCGCAATAAACCTGTACCAGACCTTGCAATGCCACCAGTTTCTATTGCCACCTGAGAATCATCCTCCTCCCATACATATTCATCCCCATCATCCTCCTCCTCATCCTCTTCGTCCACCAATTCGTCCTGGACAGTTCCCTGAGCAGACAATGGCTGACTGTCATCAAGGCTTCCCTCCTCATCGGCTGCAGATGCCTGCTCCTTAATGTGGGTCAAACTTTGCATCAGCAGACGCATAAGTGGGATGTTAATGCTTATGATGGCGTCGACCACTGCACACCAGACAACTCCATGTCTGCCATCCAAGTGCCTGCCCGTGTATCCTCCCACAAATTAGTTACAGCACGCCTCTGTTCACACAGCCTCTGAATCATGTGCAGTGTGGAGTTCCACCTTGTTGCAACGTCGATTATTAGGCGGTGCTGGAGAAGATTCAGCGATCGCTGATGGTTCAGCATACGGCTGGAGTGTATGGGCATCCGGCGGATGTGCGAGCAAAGTCTTCGCACCTTCAGGAGCAGGGCAGGTAACTTTGGATAATTTTTGAGGAAGCCCTGCACCACCAGGTTAAAGGTGTGAGCCAGGCAAGGTATGTGTTTCAGTTCTGAAAGGGCTATGGCAGCCATAAAATTCCTTCCGTTATCACTGAATACCTTGCCTGCCTCAAGATGTCAAGATGTACACTGCCCAGCCATGACTGAGTTTGTTGCTGCAAGTACTCCACCAGTACTTCCGCGGTGTGTCTGTTGTCACCCAAACACTTCATTTGAAACACAGCCTGCTGACGCTTACCACTAGCTGTTCGATAATGGGACACCCCGTGTGCAACATTGGCAGCTGCGGATGGAGTGGTAGGGTGACTGTGCTCTGTACATGAGCTTTCGCTTCTGGAGGAGGAGGAGGAGGAGTGGCGAACGCCTTATGCCAACTGTTTCCTTAGACTGTGGGATAGGCTGAACTGTCCCACTATGGCTGCCCCCTGTGGACCCTGCATCCTACACATTAACCCAGTGCGCCATGATGGACACGTAACATCCCCGACCATGCCTACTGGTCCATGCATCTGTTGTGAGGTGCACCTTTCCACTGACTGATTGCCTCAAGGCATGGACAATGCGGTCTTTGACATGCTGGTGGAGGGCTGGGATGGCTTTTCTTGCAAAGAAGTGGCGACTGGGTAGGTCATAGCGTGGTACTGTGTGGGTCATCAGGTCTTTGAAAGCTTCGCTTTCAAACAAACGGTAGGGCATCATCTGTAATGAGATTAGTATAGCAATGTGGGCATTCAAATCCTGTGTACGTGGATGAGAGGATGAGTACTTTCTTTTCCTAATGAGAGTCTCTTGTAGGGTGAGCTGGACTGGGGAGCTGCATATGGTGGAACTAGCGGTGGTGGTGGTGGACATGGTGGATTGAGAGAGAGTTTGTTATGGTATTCTTGTTGTTGGCCTACAAACAGTCGTTCCTACCAATAACCTTGTGATTCCCTGACTGCTTTGGCCTTACGACGATACCTCCACATTTGCTGCTGGTGGTGTCCTAACCGGTGGGCTTACAGTGAGGGAAGCAATGTAGCATTGCTGACTACCTTCATTCCGAGCAGGTGCACCAACGGTACGGGACACTTGGTAGTTAGTCCAGGCTTGCAAGTGCATGCTGGTTAAATGTCTAAGCATGCACGTTGTATTTAAATTTTGAAGATTCTTCTCTCTACTAAAGGTCTTTGAGCATTTCTTACAGATGACTTTTGACTGATCATTCTGATCTTGGTTAAAAAATTGCTACACTACACTCTTCCTACTATCGAAAACCATTTCAGGCATTGTGCTCTGTGCTACTTTCACCGAATGGCCACGCTCTCCTAAAACTGTTTTTGTTTTTCGCAAACATTTTTGGCCTGATACGGGCCTGCCAGATGACAGCTGTTGCAATGTAGAGGGCTTCTGCGGATCATCCTCCTCCGCTTCTGAGCTAGTGGCAGCGGCACCCTCTTCCCCAATGGCTGCCAATCTGGGTCAACAACTGGGTCATCTATCACCTCCTCCTCAATGTCATGTGCACCTTCCTCAGTGTCACCGTGTAAGGTGCTATAGCGTTCGGGACAGGGCACCACAGTCTCATCAGGGTCACATTCTGGCGCAGTAAACTGCGAGGGCAATGTAGTGATCAGAGTCAATGGAACAGCATCACAATCTAGCTGTGGCTGTGCATCAGTGCACTCCATGTCCGATTCTTCTTGTAATTGGCAGTGTACAATTTCCCTTTCTAAACCAGGCACGTTATGTGTAAAGAGCTCCATGGAGTAACCTGTAGTGTCGCCTGATGCATCCTTCACTTTTGGTTTGGGAGAAGGACACAAGACATCTTTTTCCTGACCGGGAGCATCCACTGACGACTGGCTGTTCTTACATTTAGAACTTTGGGAAGAGGAGGCGAAAGAGCTAGAGGGTGAGTCAGCAAGGAAAGACAACACTTTTTCCTGCTTCTCCGGCTTTAAAAGCTGTTTTCCTACTCCCAGGTAAGGGAGCCTTCGAGGCCTTGTGTAGCCAGACAATGACGCAGGCTGAACACCTCCAGCCTTAGGTGCTACTGTGCTTTTGCCACTACCACGAGATGCAGCACCACCAGCACCATCAGTACCAGCTGGCAACCCCCGCCCACGGCCTCTTCCACCAGACTTCCTCATTTTTTGGGGGGAGACACTGAACCACAACTCATATTACACCGTCGTAATAGGAGGGGCCCTGTGCCAGTACCGCCGCCCACGAGAGAGTGTTCCCCCCCCCAGCTTGAACAGTGCTCTACCACTTGCAATACTACCTCTCCCAGCTCCACCACTGTGTAGTCTGTGCGGTTAAAACCTTAAATGGCACTGCCAATACAAATTATTTGAAATGATAGATGATAGTTAAAATATACAGGGGCCCTGGCCTCCATTTAATACTTTGCGCCTACTACCACTGTCTTTATTATTTGGGCGTAATAACGGTGTCTGCCGCTGCTTCTTTTTTTTCCTTCACTGAACAAAGCTGAACTTCAACTGTTGTCCCGTTTCAAATATTAAACTGCATTTGGCCTACTTGTTGGGTTGGGGCCTACTAACGGTGTCTGCTGCTCCTTGGTGTTCTCCTGGTTTATTTTTCTTGCGCTTCAATCTTCAGGCTTTCATTTAAATATTTTTTATATTAAACTGCATTTGGCCTACTTGTTGGGTTGGGCCTAGTAACATTGTCTGCTGCCGCCTCTTGTTTTCCTCTACTAAACAAAGCTGAGCTTGAAGCTTCAGGCTTTCGGCCTGTAACAACAATATGAAACTACATTAGGCCTAGTTCTTGGTTTGGGCCTAGTAACATTGTCTGCTGCTGCCTCTTGTTTTCCTCTACTACACAAAGCTGAGCTTCAATCTTCAGGCTTTCGGCCTATATTTAGAATATGAAACTGCATTTGGCCTACTTGTTTGGTTGGGCCTACTAACGGTGTCTGCCGCTGATTGTTGTTCTCCTCCACTGAACAAACCAATGCCGCCTGTTTACTCCTGTTACCAATTTTTAACAGCTTTTAGCCTACTTTTTTTTATTTTGGGCCTATATCTGTTATTCCTCCTCATTCCTGCCCATTGCCCAGCCACTGCTAAATGAGTCTGCTGGTACATTGACACAGACCACTACAATCCCCTTGCACTCTACACAGCCTGAATCTGACCCTGCTGAAACTTAGGTTCCCCTTCCCGCATACTGTACCACCTTACATGGGGACAAAGAGGTAGGTGCAGATGAAAGTGCAGGTTCCTTCAACAGGTGGGGGGGCATACTCATTGGTGACGTCACTGGCACAGGGCCCCTCATAGTACGCAAAAGTGTCTCTGCCGGTGGGAGGCGCCCCCGCCGTCAATCACAACGCCGTACTTTGAGGGGCCCTGTGCCAGTGGCAATGCGAACGAGTGTGCCCCCTCTGCTTGCTCAGGATCACAGCACTTGCAAAGTTGAAATACTTACCTCTGCCTGCTCCACCGCCGTGACGTAGTCCGCGTTTCCTGGGCCCACGAAAAACTTGAGCCAGCCCTACTCCCCCCACAACTGTTGCCAAATGACCCCCAAATTTTCAATGGCTAACTATTATTATAAGGTTAATTAAGATTGACAAGCTTAAGTAACAAGAATTGATGTTTTTGGCATTAAAATGGGCTCTGTTGGTGTTTTCCTGTCCTCCACTCACTGCCGACTTTGATTCTCCATTGACTTGCATTGGGTTTCGTGTTTCGGTCGGATCCCCGACTTTTCGGCCGATTTCACCCGACCCGACTTTGTCAAAAGTTGCGAAACCCGACTCGATCCTGCAAAAGTAAAAGTCGCTCAACCCTAGTCATTAATTTTTGTAAAAGTTCTCCAAGGTATCATAATTTTCATAACTATATAGATTGTGAATCTAAGGATTTTTTTGTATTTATTACAAGGTTTAGGCTACTTTCACACTTCCGTC